>NC_026000.2:91584984-91628698 GCF_000442705.2 Elaeis guineensis
GCTGATGGATCTCTCTCTAAAATTTGGTGGACTCACGACACTCGTGGCACACCAATCTCACTTCCCGAACCCTAGGTAGAAACCCTAGGGTACACACCAAAAACCCTGCGCCCAATTTTCTCTCTTTTCTTTCTTTTTCTCTCAGAAGGTTTTAGACCTTCACCTTGTGCAGAAGCCTTCCTCACACCCCAAAGTTTCTCTCCTAATTTTTCTACACACGTCCCACCTTTCTCCTCTTTTTAAAACAACGTCGAACGTGTCTTATCCGCGTGAGAGGATAAAGACAAGAGGTTACACATTTGAATTCAAATCAAATTTGAATTCAAAAAAAAACCAACTTATCCCTATCCTTTTGGGCATGAGAAGAGAAGGGGCGTGGCTCTTTGTGCGTGAAAAAGTTTCACGAGAAACCTTTTCTCGTGTAAGTAATGTGGCGCACAAAATGGATAAGGATGAAAGGGCAAGTGATAAGTTATCCATTCAAATTCAAACATGCTTTGAATTTGAATGGCTAACTAATTATTTTATCCATCCATATGGTGCACAAATGAGGACGTGGGGAAGGGTTTTGCGTGAGAAAAATTTCACGAGAAGTTTCTTCTCGTGAATTCAAATGGGTGCAAGGAAGTTGGGTGACGCAGGGAATTTAAAACAAGGTGGTTTGATTCAAATTGAGCCAACCTAGTTTAAAATAGGTTGAGCACAATTAGACCAAATTAAACCCAACATAATTAGGCTTAATTAGGCTTAATAAAATCTTAATCAAATCAAAAATTAACTAAACCTAACCCCTGATCAAATCAGGGACTAAACCACCTTAGCGATTAGGTCAACATTTAACCTAATCGGGTCAATCCAAACTGAATCCAATTCAATTGGACTTGATCCAAAAATAATTACTCAATCAAATTGAGTTAATTAGTGATTAAATCACTAATTAAACCTCTCATAAATATTGAGTCCAAATCTGATGGGCAATCAGGCATCAGAGACCATCGATATGAAACCCTGATCAAAGAGTTCAAATTTCAAATTCAAAATTTGAAATTCAAAATTTTGACCCCGATACCCAAAATGTGTGAAACTCATAATTAGAGAATCCTAATTCTCAATCATAGAGTTCCAGATAGATAAGACTCATAATCAGCCATCAGATCAAAAAGGAACCTCTAATGTGTGTGACCCCGCAGGTTCGAACCTAAGCCGGTAGCACAGGAACCAATTTCTGTACTAATCGAAGTGACCATCTAGCAATGGTACCCGATGACCGGATAGGTCGAATAATCGCAATCGCAACATTCAGAACCTACGTGAATATGGTTACCGTATAATTCATCCCTTTTGACCCCTGTGTTTAGGATGACTCAGGGTTAAACTGTCAACCCTGATGATATCATCCGAATCGTGCTCAACTCAATTAGTCCTGTGACTCCTCACTAGGACTACCCTGGCCAAGGTTTTGCTAAATTGAAACACGACTGTACACAGCTCCTAAACTGGAGTGGTCAATCCCATCTTGACACACACCGACAAGTCAAGTACTTGACTACACCCAGCAACCTGCCGTCACTGAATTAGAAATTCAGGTAGTCCAGTGCCTAAGTGCAGTGAGTTGCTTGCAAGTCACCGTGGCGATCTCAGGTCGGAGGGACATTTATACCCATATCCCATCGGAGCAAATCTTGACAGCAGAAATAGCTCCGGAGTTGGTCACGTTCAGTGCAGATGTACCATTACATCTCACCTGTATGCCATACCAGTGTCTCCACACTCTTTGGTTATGAGGACAACCAACCCATATGGCACACAACGACCTATGCTCGATAAATATTATCGTCCTTGATAACAATGTATCATTTGGTCGCGAACATGTTTAAGGACTAAACGACAAATCCTCCTTTGTCGAGTCTAAATAGTCCTAAGGACTTCACCACAACACAGGAGTTCATTAGAAGATGAAACATTTATGATGAAAAAATACCAAAATAACTTTTATTTATTTATAATTCATGTACTAATACAAAAGGAGCACAACCGTCAACAGGCTGACGATTGGCTTTGGGACACTATTCCCAACAATAACATCTTGTGATTTCTATTAGGATTTTAGATATCACAAGTCCATACAAATTGTTGCAACGACTTTAAGTTAGTAGAAAGGTTGAAAGCAGCAAAGGATTCTTGAATGTTGGAGCTGAAAGTCATGTTTCAATTCTGGCTTTACAATTTTTCAAGCAAAATTTTGATTCTAATAATGTCATTTTTGGTGATTGTCACCATTATGCAATGAATGTAATTTTTGTTGGCCTTCTGACCAAGGATAGATTTACATTATCAACATAGAATAATTTTTGTGATATCATTATAGGTGATATAAAAATCATGTGTGGACAACTGAGAAATGGTATTTATGAATAGTAATAGTCTGTTAGAATATTGTACACAACAAACAAACTCAAAGTAAATAATGTCATGGAAGCCTACCTTTAATAATTTAGGCTTGATCATATAAATAAGAATAGAATCAACAAGAGATAATTTTCAAAGTCAATGATTATGAATCATTGTCAACTTGTCGATCATATCTCCTTAGTAAGATGACCAAATAACCTTTTGCTGGAAAAGATGAATGAGCCAATAATATTCTGAGTCTGATGTATACTAATGTATTGGATCTACAAATATGTTTGTCATAAATTTAGATCATTTAAAATATTCAAATAATTTCATAATTAGTTAAAGAAATAAACTGAAAAGAGTATTAAAACTCTTTGGTCAGACCAAGAAGAGTATACCTTTCTAATGAGTTTTTGATATATCTAAAAGAGAATAGGATTCTCTCTTATTGGAATCAACTTTATTAGACATAGTTTAATCCATGATAGGTTTACAAGTTTGTAGTCTGCTTTAAGGGTTATACTCTTGAGACTACTTGTTATGTTCTCAATTGGATTCTAAATTAATCAATCACAAAGATACCATATTAGATATGGACTAGGCATAAGCCGATACTCTCTTACCTTAAAATTTGAGAGTGTTTATTTTATGTCAAGTATTTGCAGACCGATTAGCTTGGATCCCGATCCTATAAATATTATTTTTTAGGGTAAAAAATCTAGGAGATATAACTTCTATCTTACTAAAGAGCAAGAGTTGTTCAGTATTCCTTTCTAAAAAAAGAATACCTTGGTGAAGAAATCTATGCCTCTAATGTGGAACTTATGAAATTCGATAGGTAGAAGAACTAACACAATCTAATGAACTCATAGAATCAAATTTGATTAGATCAAATTCGAAACCTATTGTAGAAGAACCATTAAGGAGATCTGATAGAGTACCACATCCGTCGGATAGACATTTCAGTATCTAGGTCCGGGATATGATCCTATTGAACTTGAGGAGAACAACAAAGATCTGATCATATACATGGATGCCATGTAAAGGTCCTACTCTGATTAGTGGCTTGGAGCCATAAAGTCTGAAATGAGTCCATGAAGGTCAATGGTGTATGCACACTCATTGATCCACTTGAAAGGGTAAAGCTCATAGGGTGTAAGTGGATCTTCAATAGGATCAGAGGGCATAGACGAGAAGGTGGAGACCTACAAAGCTCGTCTGGGTGCCCAAGGATATCGTCAACATTATGGTATTGATCATAATGAGATATTTTTCTC
Source organism: Elaeis guineensis (assembly GCF_000442705.2). NCBI lineage: Eukaryota > Viridiplantae > Streptophyta > Magnoliopsida > Arecales > Arecaceae > Elaeis > Elaeis guineensis. Next base: position 91,588,659 of record NC_026000.2, read on the forward strand.
CTATGGTGATGCTAAATATTTTAGAGTTGGAACATGCATTTTGGTAAGTGATCAAAATGCATGGCTTCGTTGAGAACGAAGAAGAACCCTGCAAATACAAATGGATTAATAGGTCTGTGAGTAAATTTCTTATTTTGTATGTGAATAAAATTCTTTTAATCAAGAATGATATTCCTTACATTATAGAGAATAAAGGTTTCACTGTTATCATTGTTCTCCATTAAAGACTTGGGAAAAGCATCCCTCATCCCAGGGATGAAGACTATAGAGATAGATCTAAGAAGCAACTTGGGTTATCCCAGTCGACGTACATAGAATATTTATGAGTAAAATTTATTCTATCATGAACACCATGTATGAGATCGGATATGGTATACTCACTAGGGATAGTAAGTGGATACCTGCAAGATCCGGATAAGAATCACTGGAAGATCATCCTTAAGTATTTGAGAAATACTAAGGACCAGTGATTTGATTATGGAGAATCTGACTTAAAACTTGTGAAGTTTGATTTTAATTTTTAGTTAGATATAAAAATAGCAAGAGCATGTCAGAATACATCTTTACCCTAAATAATGGAGCAATCTGTTGAAAAATTCCAAATAGAAAAATATAGCAAATTTAATTTACAAGGCAGAATGCATTGTAGCATCCAATGCTTGCGAGGAAGCTATGTGATTATATACATTCATTGGAAAGCTAAGAGTGGCATCCTTCAATGATGGTTCTGCTGTATTGTACAGCATCGGAGCCATAACTCATGCTAAAGAGCTAAAGTTCTATTTGCTTATCAAGCATTTTGCATCGCTACCACCTTATTCAGAAATAGTAGATATAAGTGACGTTGAACTTTAGAAGATCAATGAAAAGGAGAATCTGACCAACCCATTTACTAAAGCCTTGGTATCTAGGAGTTCTTAGATGATAAATCAAATATGAGTATATGATGCTATACTTATTGGCTTTAGTCCAAGTGGGAGTTGTTGAAAAATGTGTTCTAAAGTCAATCATTTGAAGATTGTGCTAATTATAAATATATATGAATTGATCAATAATAAAAGTTATTTGATCTTTTTCATCACAAGATTACATCTTCTAACGAACTCTTATATTATGATAAAATTCTTATGACTACTTTGATCGATAAAGGAGGATTTATCGCGTAGTTCTTAAACTAGTTCGCGACCAAACGATATACTATTACTAGGACGATAGTAATATCAAGTGTAGGTTGTTGTGTGCCATATGCATTGGTTGTCTTTATAACTAAATGATGTGGAGATACTGTTGTGGCATACAGGTGAGATGTAAGAGTATATCATCATTGAATGTGACTAACTACAGAGCACTCTGCTATCAAGAATATCTTGCGAAGGGTATAAGTATAAGTGTCCCTCCGACTTGAGATCACCACAGTAACTTGCAAGCAACTCACTGTACTTTAGTTTCAAACTACCTAAATTTTTAATTTAGTGATGAAAAATTTTTGGATGCAGTCAAATATTTGTCAAGTTAGTGTGCGAGTCAAGATGGGATTGACCCCTCTGAATTAGTAGGAGTTATATATCAATGTATTTCAATTTAGTAAAATCTAGGCCCAAGTAATCTATTGAAAATTGTATCCTAAAATCAATCATATGATGATTGAGTTTATATTTGTATATGAATTATTGATAAATAAATAAAAATTATTCTGATATATTTCATCACAAAGTTACATCTTCCTTGTAGAACTCTTGTATTATGATAAAGTCCTTAGAACTATCTTAGTGAACGATAAAGAGAGGATTTATCGTATAGCTCTTAAAATATGTTCACAATCAAATGATACGTTATTATAGGATGATGATGTTTATCAAGTGGAGGTCATTGTGTGCCATATGGATTGATTGTCCTCTAAATAAAGAAGTGTGGTGACACTAGTATGACATACAGGTGAGATGTAGGAGTATATCGTCACTGAACAAGTAACTCACCTGCTGAGTATTTTGCTATCAAGAACTACTCACGAAGCTTATGAGTATAATGTTGGGTTTTGGTGATGCAGCAGAATATGAATTATAAAAATATTTAACATGCATTCAATAATTGAAAATAAAGTTTAACAATTAAACTAAACCACCGAAACACAAAATCCTAGGAACCCCTTGATGATTACAATCAAATAATCAAAAACATACATATCAGGAAGAGATTAGAAGTCATATACCCATAAGAAGACCACGATTTGATAATTTTGAGACCTCTATGAGACTCCAAAGTAGAAGTCTTCCAACGGTGATCCACATGGGACTGATCAGGGTCTTTTTCAATTCGTCATGGTGTTGCAGCCTTCTTCCTAAGCTTGCTGCCGATCGTTTTTCGCAAGAACTGATTGCACCACTACTTGTATGCCTTCATGACCTCTACTAAGATCTCTTTAGAAATTTTTTTCTAAAATATCTTATCATATAAAAATTAAATCAGATATTCAACACTTGAACAATCTGATTTTAGGACAAGCATCTCATGCTTTCTTTTTTCTCCTCTCTTCCTTTCTATTTTTCTCTCTCTTTTTCTAGTCTTTTTCACTTCAAATTTTTTTATCTCTTCCTCATCTAATCCCATATCTAAACAACTCTTTCGATAAATTTTATGCCATATGGGATGCCTCTTATCTAAGGAATGAAGGGGCACCACATAAGTCACCAAGGGGCGCCAACTCTTGGCATCCCATCTTCCTTACATGCACAAATTAATTTTTTGCATGTAATCTAAAGCTTTAAGGCATGGAATAGGAAGTGATTTATAAGTAGAAGGACTTTCTCTACTAAAAAAAATTTGGACACCATCTTATGGTGCGTGGAAAAGGAATTAGCATGAGATATCAAGAGTCCTCAATAATTAAGACTCTTCCATAAACTCAATGCATATATGAAAGGCTGTCCAATTTATTTGACATTTAAATTCCTTGCTAGAGAAGGACTCTTCCTTCTCTTCTATGCCCATAATCCCAAGTGCCATCTCATGTCATGAGGAATTAAGAAACGCATGGAGATAATGGAAGGAATTAAAAGTCCAACATGAAATGGACTCTTCCACTTCATCGCACAAAAATATGGGCATCCCTGATTTGTTTTGGTGTAGAGTTCCTTCCTAGAGAAAGACTCTTTCTCCTCTTCCACGTCCATATATCCCAAGGCCCCATCTGATGTGTGGAACATGTAAGAAAATTAAGATAAGTATGAAAGGACTCTCCTTCCTTAACTCCCAAAATAAATGTGATGCCACATTATTCTTTGGCATGGTGAATGATGTGGAGGTGGTGGATTCACATGGAACTCTTTCATATAAATCAGATAAACTAACTAATAATTAGATGGTTCAAACCCAATCACATTAGGTCAAGGCAATAAGCACAAGATTAGCACAAACACATTTGCACTGAACCAGGTTAGCACAAACATATTTGCACTAAACTTAATTGAGAACTAAGGTTAATTCATATGCTAGCAATTCAATTAACCCATTAGATTTATAATAAATCTAAATAGATTGGATCAAGACTAAATTTTTATTGTCTGTGACCCATTGGGTTCCAACTCTAACCAGTAGTGGACCCAAAATCTCGACGTAATCCTAATCCGATTGGATTAGATCAGCTCAAGAGTTTCAATCAACTAGGACTCTTCCTAATTGATTCTCAAATTAAACTCTTTTAATTTTGGTGAGTTTACAAGTCAAGATTGATATTTAGCAATGTGTCATGACTATCCAAAATATTTCAACTTTGATGAAAATATCAAAATTAACCTTTCGTGGTGAGTTACCGTGCAATTCAATCCTTCGGTCACACAACATTCCAAAAAAGTCATGGGTATGAAAATATGTCAAACTCAAATACCTATCTATATATATCTCGATCTGATGATGATGACTTGATTGATGAACCAATAAAAATTTTTTTTACTGTTCATCCCTGCTTTGACCAGAGACTCTCAGAGTCACCATCCTATGAGATCACATAGGATGTTCTCTCCTCCTACAAGGAGTGATCGATTCCTTAATGACTACTCACAACCTCTATGCACACTTTGCCATACCCATAATATCCCACACAAATCTCAAAGTGGTGTGCTAGGGAATAAACCAAAGTAAGGGTCCATGTTTACAAGGTACTATGGTGATCTCAGGTCAAAGGATCACATGCACCACTCCCACTAGAGAACCATCTATTGATATACTGTAAGGCTCCATCAGATGTTCTTCTTACAGGTCAGTTTAGTGAACTTATTCTCTAATGAGCACCTACATCTTTGCATTAGTGTCACCATACAAGTGATTGTGAGATCAACCATCCTCTCCATTATGCATATATAGGATGTACCAATCTTACCAGCATCATCGATCCCTGACTCGATGATCCAATGACTGAAAATATTTTAGATTGAGACTATCAAGATTTTAGGTCTCACTGGCATGATCTCATCATAGTCCTAAAATCATTATCCTAATCTATGGAGTTTATCATAATCATAAAAATATGATACAGCAAATGATAAAACACAATACCTCATGAATAAAATAACTAATGTCATGCAAATGAGTAGAAAGAAAAAAAAAATCCCTTCACATCCCCATGTGATTGGCTTGTAGGGCATTATTCTTTCAATCTCCCACTTGCACTAAAGTCAATCGTCCCTATACCTAATGCCCATGCAATCAGGATGGCGATAACACTGCTGTTGTGTAAGGCTTAGTGAACTGGTCCATTATAATGTTCTTAATATTAACTCATTTTATGATTAAATCATGAATGAGATGAAAGTACCTAGGATGTGTATGGGTATCTGGTGAGACCACACCTAACTCAATGATGAATCTTTCATCAGGCAACTTTTCTTAGCAATCTTCACTAATAATATTTAACTGAAACAACACAGTTTGCTATTTGGAACTCTTCCAATTTACTGCTCCTCTAGTACCTCTCAAGTACTTTGAGAATATTTTTCACAGTTTTCAATAGATACTATCATAAATCTGCCTAAAATCGATGATTATGCACAAGGCATAAACACATCAAGCTTGGTACATTGAATATATAGGTAAGTAAACTCCTTTACACCCATTCATATTGAACCCCTTCAACATAAAATCTATGTACCTAGACTCGGACAAGCCTAACATCCACTTACATCTATCACTATAGATGCCAAGTAAATTGGATGCTTAACCCAAATCTTTTCTATGAAAACTTTTTATGATAAGCATATCATTGACCGAGTGTAATATCGAGACTACCTTCCCAATAAGCTGTATGTCACCCACATACAAAATCAAAAAGTTAGTGGGACTCTCACTTATCTTCTTGCACACACATAGTTCATCCATATTTGATAAAGTCAAATATTTTGACTATCTCATCAAAAATAGAAATATCTACTCCTCAATGCCTGCTTGAATACATAAATGCATTTGCCCTCCCACTAAAGACAAATTCTCTAGATGGTATGTGGCAATAGCAAAAAACTAAATAGACATCTATGTTAGTAACCTGTTGGGTCATATCCATAGGTGCTTCAACCATAGTCCATACTTGGTTGATGTACCGGGTATTCATTTTGGATGTCATGGTTTCAAGCCATCTGTCAAAGTCTCTACTCATGACTATCTCCAAATAGGTCAAGAAAATATCATTCTCAATGACAAACCCATATTTGAGTGGTACATTATACACTCGAATTGACCTTCGATGAGGAGGTGTGTTTCATGGTTGTGCCTCACCAATGAGTACATCTGGTCGAGGATCAACTTGTGGATACTCTATAGGTTAGGATAGTTCTTAGGTCTTAAACTTCTCAAATTCAATTATCCTCCCACTCTCTCCTTTTTAGAAAAAATATTTTTTCTAAAAGGTGGCATATCTACTAACAAAATATCTTTTATCTAGTAGGATGGTAGAAATAGTATCTCATACTATTCTTTAGGATAACCTATAAACATATATGAACCTATTTTAGCACAAACTTATGTACATCAACTCTTTTCACATAAGTTAGGCAACCTATCTTTTGCCTTTTCTATATCTTATATGGAGTGCTCATAATAGATTCTTTTGATATCTAATTCAAAATATATACAGCAACTTTCAGGATATTTTTCCAGAATGAGAATTAAAATTTGTGAAGTATATTAGAGAATACACCATATCTCATATGAAGTGTCCATCTCTGGGTCAAGATATTATTAGCCTTTGATTATCCATATGTTCAAGACTTAATACCTTGCTTGTCCTGAGATTTGTAACTATCACATATTTATTTTTTATTCTCATCAACATGAAGAACAGCATCATTGAGTGACAGAAACATGAGATCATTAATTTATAGCCATAAAATTTATCAGAAGGAGAGTAACATTTATTCTTTACATTAATTTCAAAACTATGCTGCAAAAGCAAAGATTTGAAATAATATTTTTGATAAATTTAGGTATGTTACAATGATCTTCTAGTTTTTAAACCTTACTAGAAGGTTATATAGATTCCTATAGCCTCAGCATGAATAGACTATCCATTAGTACCAAAAGGCAAGTAGTCACCTCACTTTAGCTTTATAGGTTCAGCAATACTTTGCCTAAGTGGAACCTATATAAGGTATCACATACCCAATATTTTAAAGCTAAAATACTCGATGATAATTAATTTGTATCACATATAAATTATTAGTAGATATAACTTTTGCATCCTGCTATTGCTTCACATTTGCAAGATAGCTCTTGCAATTTATTTCTAATGCTTATCATTGTTGTATATGAAATCAGATATCTTTAGTGAAGACATTCTTCATCTTCATTTTCTCAACCATTCCATGGAGTTCGGTCAATTTAAAAAATTTACTATGTAGTAATAATAAAGATGCATATGTGTCAATAAGAACATTCAAGGACTACTTATGTGACATGCACAATTTAGACAAATTTTTTTTTATCTAATTGTATCTCCCACTATTTTAGTATGTTTCATAGCCCTCAAATATGAAAATGAGAAATCTATCATGAAGTTTCTTAGTGGGGTTGAGATCTCAATTTCTCATAAAAAACCTTGTGGATAGCACAACAAGCTCCTATAAGTTTAAGGATAGGTAACTCTTTACCAATTGCATCTCATACAACTCTCAACATAACTTTTGCCTCTAAAATACTTATAGCCTTGTGGATAGCACAACACACTATAGTATTTTAGTTAAATTATATCCTTCAATTCTATATGGTCATACCTAAATAATACTATCCTTGTCGATAGCACAACAAGACAGTACTATCAAAAAACCATAAGCATCACTAACTCAACATCATACCAATCACTATAGCAAGCCTTGTGGATAGTACAATAAACTCACTATAATTTTTGACATACTCTATTGACTTAGTATAAGCCAATTACTATTAGCTTCATTATGCATCAAAACAGTATCAAATCAGTCCCCACAGCAAGCCTTGTAGATAGCACAGCAAGCCTACTATGGTTCTTGACATAATACAGGCTTAGCATGAAGGAAGGTATGGGTAGTATTTTAAACACTTCATCATTATGATTTAATATAATTTAAATGAGGGACTTAGGTCTCATGTACTAAATATATACATGCATCAAATGCAATGTAAATTCTAATTATAACTACCAGCATGTTAGAGCATAAAAAGAAAATCTAATGGTTATGAATTTTAGAAAAATCATCCGAGCCACAGGATGATCTATAGGTCTAACCCTAGGTGCATCATAGATCGAACCATCTCATGATCAATCTTAATGCACCTCCGCTCTCCAATTGTCTGATAGTTTAGTCTTTATTTTCATGAAGTCTACCATGAATGCTTAATCTTTCTTTGAAAATAGTAAGAAATAATTTCTATCTATTCTCAATAATGTCTTTTCTATAATTTTATATCAACATGTAAAAATATCAATCAATAATTGAAAACATACAAAAGAAAAGGTTCAGCTGATAATACAATGCATCAGGGGCACCCAGCCCCTATTACAACTCTTGCAGATGTATTTATATAATCAACCAACAAGGAAGCATTCATGTATACATCTATCATATGGATGTTCCATAGTCCATAACCATACAACATATATTTTATAATAATTATAAAATATTATAACAAACTACTCATGTTATTATGATATCATTCATACCTATGTCAACAAAGATGTTTAAATATATGGTCATAAGACCTAACTAGGATTTTTTATTCGGGTTCAATACTTGATCCAATTTTAACTTTAAGTCAATCATTTGTCATTCATTTGAGTTGAGTTGACCAATTTATAGGTTAAACCTAATTCAATTAGGTTAACACAGATTCGGTTAGCCATAACTCAAATCCTAATCAAATTAGGTAAATGACAATTTGATTAACCTAAAATAAATATGATTCCTAATCAAAATAGAACTTATGAATTTGATTTAATCTATAATTATTAATTTTAATCATATTAGAATAATGAATTATAGTTAAATAAATCCATCAGCAAAAATCTTAATCCATATCTGATGCATCTTTTTCATGACCAAATATTTTTTGGCTCCACACATACCTCAGGCAACAACCAAGATGGTCGACCCAAAATAGTGAGTGCCCGATAACATGGTGGTCAGCCTTTGGATCTTAGGTAGATGTATCAAATATAAGAACCCTAAGTCTTGACAATGTACATCCATATGTAGCATTCCAAGGCTCAGTGCATCATATGCCTTGGATTTCAATTCCATCGAAAATTAGATCATGGGATCTAATCTTAAACTTGTCTCACAAGTCTAAAGACCATGAAATTTTATATCCAAGATTTGAACATGGATTGATAACACTTTATCATAAACAAAATGTATCAAGAACATCAAGTAAACATCAATCAAAAATCTGATTTTGACATAGTTTGAACTGGATCTAATCCATATCACAAAAATAATATAAAATTTGATTGAATCAACCAAGGGTAGCTCTGATACCACTGTTGGGTTTTGATGATGTAGTGGAATATGAATTATAAAAATTTTTAATATGCATTCAATAATTAAAAATAAAATTTAACAATTAAACTAAACCACCAGAATACAAAACCTTAGGAACCCCTTGATGATTACAATCAAACAATCAAAAATATACATATCAGGAAGAGATCAAAAGTCGTATACCAATGAGAAAACCATGATCTGATAATTTTGAGATCTTCATGAGACTCCAAAATAGAAGCCCTCCAACGGTGATCCACACAAGACTGATCAAGGCCCTTCCCAATTCATCATGGTGCTGCACCCTTCTTCCTAAGCTTGTTGTCAATCATCCTTTGCAAGAACTAGTTGCACTACCACTTATATGCCTTCATGACCTCCACTTGGACCTCTTTAGGAATCCTTTCCTAAAAGATCTTATCTCATAAAAATTAAATCAGATGTTCAACACTTGAACAATTTAATTTTAGGACAAGCATCTCATGCTTTCCTTTTTCTCCTCTCTTCCTTTCTATTTTTCTCTCCCTTTTCCTTGTCTTTTTCACTTCAGATTTTTTCTATCTCTTTCTCATCTAATCTCATATCTAAACAACTCTTTGGATAAATTTTATGCCATATGGGACACTCCTTATATAAGGAATGAAGGGGCACCACATAAGTCACCAAGAGGTGCCAACTCCTGACATCCCATCTTCCTTACACGCACAAATTAATTTTTTATATATAATCCAAAGCTTCAAGGCATGGAATAGGAAGTGATTTACAAGTAGGACTCTTCCTCTATTAGGAAAAATCTGGATGCCATCTTATGGTGCGTGGAAAAGAAATTAGTGTGAGATACCAAGAGTCCTTAACAATTAAGACTCTTCCATAAACTCAATACATATATGAAAGGCTGTCCAATTTATTTAGCATTCAAACTCCTTGCCTGATACGATCGTGATGTTGTTGTTAAGACATCATGATTATCAATCTAATTCTAACTTCTAAAAATTAAAAATATGTAGAAAGTAGCGAGTCAGGTCGAATCCACAGAGAAGACAAGATTTTGATTTGAAATCTTTAATTTTAGAAAAAAAAAAATAAAGTTTCCAAGAAAGTAATTTTAAGTCAAAAAATAGGAACTAAAAGTATGAAAAATAAATTTGATACTAAGATCTACTATTTAGATCCTACCTTCTACTTACAATAAAAATAAATAATAAAAATTTAAAAAATATAAAATAAATTGATACTAAGATCTACTAACTAGATCCTAGCATCTACTTGCAAAAAATAAAAGATAAAAATTTAAAGTGCAAGAAAATAAATTTTATATTAATTAAAATTAAAATTTAAGTATAAGAAATTTAAAAAAAATAATAAATAAAATAAAAATAAAACTATAATAAGAATCTAAAGTTGATCAGTCCAGTCTCGTCGGAAAGATGGTTGATGATCTCTCCTTCTTTCTTTGTACTCCGTAGAGTGAACCGACTTCTCTTCTTCTTTCCCTTGGATCCCTAAATCTATCTTTTTTTTTTTAACTTTCTATTAATTTTTTCTACTCCAAATACTTATTCCTAGACTCCCTATTTATAGGTAAATTTTTCACCTTCTTTTGGTAGCAAAAGGAATCTTAAAACCCTTAAAAAATGTATTATACTTGTATCATAAATTTTCAGCCATCGGATCATCAATGAACCACTCAGATCAGCCCAAAATTTATCATTTAAATCTTTATTAGGGTTGAAATCAATGCTATCCATTGAATTGCACCATGGATGAGATCTGAACCATCGATCAGCACCCTTTATCTCCTATTCAAAGTCAAAAACTACCACAGCCATTGGATCGGATGATAGATTGAATTTTGACTGTCCGATCATGCATTTTTCTTCTGCTTCACCTGTAGACCATGCTTGTGGATCGAAAAACTATTCTGTAGACTGCACACTTACTTCTGTGGATCAAGCGATCGATCCACCATGCATCGAAGGTAATAAAAATTATTTTTTAAGATATTTTTGCTCGATTTTTGCTTAAAATTTTTTAAAAAATATGTATTAAATTTTTTAAAATTTTCTATTATTTTAATACTTAAATTACTCAATTAACTCAACATGTATTTTTTATAAATATACTCTAATTTTATTTTTTTTCAAAATTATCTATTTTTGTAAGAAAATTTAGTTTATTTATGAAATTAGATTTTTTAGAAGATGTTAGCATCATAAATTATCAAAAATATCTACAATAAATATAAAAATATATCACTTATCATACCCCTTAACTTGAACTTTACTCTTCCTCGAGTAAAAAAAAAAAATTAGAATTAAGTATTGTTTAACTTAAAATTTTAAATTTCATCAAATGATTTTTAAAAGGCCATTGATATTCAGTAGAACGTGAGTGAGGTATGTCATTGACGTATTAATACTAATCAATACGAGAGTTAAACTGAGAATACTAAATATTTTTTAAACTTTTCTAAATTATCTCTACCTTTATCTCCAAATCATTAACCTTCATATGGACAAGTATATTGTTACTTCTATCTTTCATTTATTATAAAAAAAAAATATCTTCACATTGCTCACTTTTTGACGTGAACCACAATGCTTACTTAGACGAAGAGGTCCAGTTACTCAGTGGGAGATCAATGTTTAGACTTTGCTCTTTCTATTTTTTTTTAATATTATACCATTATTGTGTGTCTTAACCTCTTAAGCTTTCTATTTGACCTATGTAGCGAGTTTTTAGCCAATGACTCTCAAATGAGATGACTTTAGGGTACTAGGTATAGAATATCCCTCAGACTTACTTGCTCAAATCAAACAGACTACGAGTTAAAACTAGCTTTACAATAAACTTTTTTGCCCTTCATACCTTTCGATGCGAAACTCAATGCTTGCTTAGGTAAAGAGGCCCGGTTACTCACATGAAGTACTTGAAAACTTTTTTTTTATATATAAAAAAATATATAGTTATCCTATACAAGTTCATAGAAAGTAAACTCTTCTTTGCTACTGGTAAAAAAATTTAAAAATACTCAAAGAAAACTATTTAAGTTCTAAACTTAACTCTTTATTGAATTTTTTTAATACTTGATCCCTCAATATCTCACAAACTCTCTGATTTGTACATCAATTTTTTTAAAAAAATACTTCATTTAACTCAATTTTTAAGTATAATCAGATACTTAAATGCTAAATACTAACTTACTTGAAAACTTTAAAAATTTAAAATTTTTATTATTTTCTCCTCCAACTTAATCGATATTGTCCTCAATGGAGTAGGAAAAATGAAGGTGCATGCAAAGAGAAATAAAAGGAGAGATGCCACCTGATCTAGAAGTCTTTTTAAAATTGGTTTTCCCTCCAACTTAGCCAATATTATCTTTAGATCCCTGCAAAAGATACTAAGTAAGACTCGATTAACCTAAACAAAATACAAAAAAAAGAAAAGCAAAAGTAAAAACTGAAACTGGGTTGCTTCCTAGAAAGCGCTATGTTTACCATTTTTAGCTAGACCATGCTGATTGTCTCACCTACCCCATATCAAATATTGGATTGACATATTCCAATGGTTTTGGATTGCCAATCTTAGGAAGATGGCCTACAATAAATTTTAGTATTTTGTTGCCAATCTCCAAAAAGTAGTTCACAATCTTATTTTTGGTAGTTTTATTTTTTCAATATTAAGAAGATAATTCACAAACTCATTCACAGATCCTTATTTATCGAGAATTTCTCCTATTTGTTCTTCTAAAATGCTCATAAATTGAGTTTTTAGGTTAGGAGTTGAGTTCAAAGCAATGGGTATTGAAAGGGTATCACTTATTCCTTAGTGTTGGAAAATATATCCCAAAAGCTAATTGTCAAGTTGTTGACGGTTGAGCAACCAAGTATTGTAATTGATTTATGAATAAATAAAATATATTTTTGATATTTTCATCATAAGTTTCTATCTTTTAATGAACTCCATTGCTATGATAAAGTCCTTAGGACTATTTAAGTTCGATAAAGAGAGGATTTATCGATTAGTCCTTAAAATTATTTACGACCAAATGATAGGCTGTTAATAAGGATGACAGCTTCTATCAAGCATAGGTCATTGTAGGCCATATGGATTGGTTGTCCCCTTAACCAAGAAGTGTAGAGACACTAGTATGGCATACAGGTGAGATATAAGGGTACATCATCATTGAACATGACCAACTCTAGAGTGTTCTGCTGTGAAAATATCTCTGATGGGATATAGGTATAAGTGTCTCTTAGACCTGAGATCGCCTCAATGACCTGCAAGCAACTCACTGTGCTTTGATACTGGACTAACTAAATTTTTAATTCAATGATGAAAGGCTTCTGGGCATAGTCAAGTACTTGTGAAGTCAGAGTGTGATCGAGATTGGATTGACCACTCTAAGAGTTGGAGAAGAATGAGTCACTGTATTTCAATTTGGCAAAATCTTGGCCAGGATAATCCATCAGATGAATTTGATATTTTAAAATATAATGTGGATAACCTGATTAGAGTTGACAGTTAAACTCTAAGGTGTTTTATGATCATTTTGGTCAAGAGGATGAATTATATGGAAACTATATCCGCATGGGTTCTAAGGATGTTGTTCTACACATTCGACCTATCCGGTCGTCGGATCCCATTGCTAGAAAATCCTTCGATTAGTATAAAAATTTATTCTTATACTACCAGCTTAGATTCAGACCTATGAGGTCACATACATTAGAGTTCACAATCCAATCGGATGGTTGATCAACGATTAAGAATCATTCTAGGGTTAAATGATCAATACGATTGACATTTAACCTAGTGCAAGTGTTGTAGGAGGATCGATTAGCAATTCGATTCCTAATTGGCTTAATTTGATTAAATCAATGGGCTGAGATTAAGTCTAATTGAATATAATTTAATTAGATTTAGTTTGGACTAGATTGGATCAAGTCCAATTGGTTTATTCGATAAGTCAAGTGTAAGGAAAAACTAGTCCTAGTTCTATCAGGACTTGGGTCAACTTAATTTATAATTTGATTAAAAAATTAAAATAGATTTAAATCTAATTTAATTTGATTAAATTAGATTCTCTTAATTGAGTTAAAATCTATTTTAATTAGGTTGATCTAATTTTAATTTGATTTGATTTGAGAAACCAAATTAAAACAAGTCATAAGATAGAATCCTAGTAAGACTAGGATTCTACCTTGCGCCACATAAGCCCCCCATGTCCTCTCTCTTATTCCACACCAAGTTCCTCTTATTTTGTGTGACAAAAATCCTCTACCAGGTCTTCACCATGCCCAAAAGGTTTTCTCTCTTCTTTCTTACATGGATGATGGTTGTGGATCAAATCAAAGTAGAAATAAATTTGGATTTCAAATTCTATGAGATAGAGTTTTAGAAATCCAAAACTCTTTCCTTTTTGCATCGATTTTATCTAGATTTTTTTTGAATTTTTTTATGACTTTTATAGCACTTGATAGGTGCCCTTTGCTATTGGTCCACACATAAAAAGTAGGGGCACCCAAGAGTTGGGCGCCCCTTATCTTGCCATGTTTGGATAAACCTTGACTAGGTATTTAACCTAGACATGAACTCTATCATATCTCTCTATATAAAATGAATTTATTCATAAACTTTTTATGAAAAATAGATCAAAGAGAGATATTCTAGGTATCCAAAAATTAAAGAGAAAAAAGGTTGGGGCATGGAGATATAATAGACACAAGATAGAATGTCTAGAGAGAGAAAAGAGAAGAAGAAGAGGGTCTTCTTCTAGGGTTGTTGTGTTCATCTCTTTTCTTCCTCCATTTTGAGTTTTCTAAGAGCATCTCAGATCTAAAACTCTTCCTCCTACTTCTTATCTTTGAAAGAGTCTAAATCAAGAAGAAGGAGGCACTTGATCAACCATCGAAGAAGGATCAGTACAGTACTAGCATACTGTGCTGATTTCCTAGGGCAGGACTTCTGATCGAGATTCGTGGGCTTGTGTGGATTACTCCTAGAGGCTGGATGTATGTGCAGCTCACAACATCATCCTCAAGTCCGGATTAGCAAAGTTAGAACATCTAACTTGTAAGCTAATAGATCTGATCTATTGTTCATTACATACATTAGATATAGCATAGAAACATGTTGATATGATCAACATGTAGTTCATTCTCTATATGTTTTAATTTTTGATTTAATACCATATAATAATTATGTAATAAAATTTTAGATCTAGAGATTTTTTAATTTTATAAAATAAATTTTGATTTATTTTAGTCTTCTACTTCATGATCTTGAAAAAGTTTCAAGATATAACCCTGAACCCTAGATCTGGTTCCTTTAATTGGTATCAGAGCCAGGTTGTTTATTACATGATTATTTATACATGCTTAAATTATTTTTTAGATTAGATCTAATTTATAATCTGATTATTAAATCTAAAATTAAAATTTTTAGATCAATCACGAACTGCAAGGTTGTCCTGCTGTAAGGTTTACCCCTTACAGTGTAAAGGTTGTCCTAGTTCGTGTAGATCTATCTTTAATAATAAATTTGTTAGATGTGATCTAGATTAAATTTATGATTTATTAGATTTAAAAGATATTTAAATCTAAAATAAAATCTTATTGTTAATATAACCTGCGTAAAGAACCATCATATTTTTGTCTGGAAAATTTGCGCAGTTTAAAGTTGAAATTGTTTCAATTACATGAACCTATTTACATTAGATCTAAAGTAGTTTCATATTTATTTCATTTGCATCTTGATTATGAATCAAACATGCAACTTGGTTGGTAGAACCATGTTGTAAAATTATTTTACAAACATGAAAATTATTTTCAAAAAGTCGAACCCCAACCCTCAGCTCAAAGCTTAATTGAGAATTAAGAAGTTATTTTGATTAGGTTCTAGGATTGTGAATTGAAGAACCTAAGATGCAAACCATAACACATTGGGTTAATGAGTTAGTGGAAATTAGGTCCATTAATTGGGTTAGACCTATGGTTAGATTAAAGATGGACTTAATTAGAGAATTGACTAAATCTAATCAATTGTTGTCTTAGATTAGGTCAAAGATTCTCTATATCAATTACAATAGTTGTAGTTGGTCAAGTCCATGTCTTTAACGAGAACCAAATGGACTTGATTCTTGACTAAGTGATCTAGCACGAACTATTAGGTTGATCCAATCGAGCTAATTAAACCAGTTGGTGTTAAGGTAAACCAGACCGGTCATTTTTAATTGGGAGCCCGCTTACCTGGCCATTCCTGATGGTGTCTAAGGCAAGCTTTGGCAGACCCTCCCACCGATCGAACTTACCTGGCCTCTTGGTGAAATTATATTTTGATTGGATCACTTGACTATTCAAGCTGACCCATGTCAGCTAGGTAAATCAGTGTGACTAATTTAGGTGCTCTTAGACTAGCCCTTTTAATGGTCTTCCTTAAGCTGACTTGGTGAAGCCAGTGAGAGGATCATGATAAGCTGATTCATCTGACCTCATCCTCTAAATCAATTAAATTTTCTAAAATTATTAGATCCTTAAAATGAAATAGTTATGGTGATAACTAGATCATAGCCTCCCATTAAGTGGATGATAATGGGTCCATCAGTTGGATAATCATTGGAGGCCCAAAGGTCTGGTGCTTATCGGCTGATGGAATTATCATTCATAATATGATTTTTTGACTGCATCTTTCTAAATGGTGGTTAGGTTAGCCAACCAAAGTTGGACCTAATCATTCATTGGCTAGATGGGCCAAGTATGTCATGTTAATGGTTGGACCTAACCAGACCTTTTCAGTGGAGGCCAAAGCCTACTGATTAGGGACTGGGATAAAATTAAAATTACTAAAAATTATTTAGAGAAATAATTGGTTATGAACCTCCCCTTAGATGTACATGGGTTAGCCAACCAAAGTTGGGCTTGTGTGCAATCTAAGTGGATTCTAGTACCCACTAAGAAATTAGGATAATTCTTCGAATTGGAGGTAGAGGCTACCAATTCGAATAAAATAGTGGGAGAAACCTTTTGATTAAAGTCCAAATCTTTAAGTTTAATGAATTAATTACTAATTAGGTTATGATTTTTTTTTGTGTAGATATGGACACTTCCCTATCTCTCTGATCATTATTGGACAATGATAAGTTGGTGGGACCCAACTTCGGTAATTGGTACCGAAAGTTGAAGATAGTTCTAGAGCATGAACGGATCCTATATATGATAACGGATCCTACACCTGAGGAGCCAACTGCTAATGCACGTGGAACAGTCAGAGATACTTATCAGAAGTGGCTCAGTGATTGGACCACAGTACGCTGCATCATGCTGGCTGCTATGAGCGATGAGTTCAGTCATAAATTTGAAATGGCTCAGCCAATGGACATGCTTCAAGTGTTGGAGGATGCCTTTGGCACACCTGATGACGTAGAGAGGCACAAGACTAGTTGTGCCATCTTCAATACCAAAATACGAGATGGTGCCTCTGTCACTGATCATGTATTGTACATGATCGAGCTGATGGAGCATTTGAGCAAGCTCGGCTTTCCCTTACATAAGCAGCTTGGAAAAGATGCAATACTGAACTCACTGCCCAAGTCTTATCTCCCATTCCTCACTCATTATAGAATGACAAAGCCTGAAGTAAACTACCATGAGTTACCGGGGTTACTTCAGATCTTTGGGAAGGATCACCAACTCCACAAGGAGTCGGTGAACTTAGTGGGAGGTTCATCTTCTGATTCTTGACCCTTTGAGAAAGAGAAGAAGAACAAGAAGAAGAAAGTGAAGAAGGTGCAAGTTCAGGCTGGGACATCAGTGCAGGGCCAGACCAGAAAGATCAAGCCCGATAAGAGTCTATTCTACTGGCAATAACCCTAGATTAGATAGTGTGTCAGATATCTACTTATGGCACTGTAGGCTAGGTCATATAAACAAGAACAGAATAAACAGGTTGACTCAAGAGAAAATTCTCGAAGTCAATGATTGTGAATCACTTCCAACTTGTGAGTCCTATCTTCTTGACAAAATGACCAAGTCACCTTTTACCAAAAAAGGCGAGAGAGCTACTGAACTCTTGGGCCTAGTACATAATGATGTATGCGGGCCCATGAGCACAAGTGCTAGAGGTGGATATCTTTACTTCATCACTTTCATGGATGATCTATCCAGATATGGATATGTCTATCTGATGAAACATAAGTCGGATTCATTTAAAATGTTCAAACGATTCCGAAGTGAAGTAGAAAAATAAATTGGGAAGAGTATTAAAACTCTTCGGGCTAACCGAGGAGGAGAATACCTTTCTGGTGAGTTTCTCACATACCTAGGAGAGAATGGGATTCTCTCTCAATGGACTCCTCTAGAAACACCACAACATAATGGTGTGTCTGAAAGGAGAAATCGGACTCTGTTAGACATGGTCCAATCCATGATGGGTTTTGCCAACTTGCCGATATCCTTCTGAGGATATGCACTCGAATCGGTCTGTTATCTATTAAATAGGATTCTAAGTCTGTAATTAAGACTCCATATGAGATATGGACAGGGCGTAAGCCAGCACTTTCACACCTTTGAAGGAAAAACCACCTTTTTCCTTTGTAGGATCTTCCAGATTTCATCAAATCTGGGGCGGAACAATTTAAAAATTTTATCCTATGCTATTTCAGATCTAATGTCTGTTAGATCTAATTTTATTATCTGATATTTAAAATTTAAAATTAAATCTAAAAGTATGAGAATTATAGACATACCTCAAGGATAATCTGATTATCCCATATATGATCTCAGCACAGTCCGAGGTTTTGATGTAGCCATGCAAGTGCCTGACCTCTACCGATATCTACTCAAGTAGGACCTAAAACATCTTCTCCTCATGAATCTACGCTCCAAAAGTCAGATCTCTATCTGATTTGAAAGTACTTCAGAACTCCTTCTGAAGTTGGAGCAGCAGCCTGTCGAAGATGTCTTGCAGCCTTCCTGTTCCAGGTGTCACCATGCCTTGGACCTTTGTCAGGTTGACGTCCAACTCCTTGGACATGAAGAGGGGAGAGAGGAGAGTAGGGAGGACATGGAGAAGAGGAGAAGATTCTTATTTTGTCTAGGTATTGAGTAGAAACCCTTTAAACCCTAGGCACAGACAGGGATTTTATAGACCCTGTATGTTGCACAGTGCCACATCATTCGATCAATCAAAAAATTTAATTTAATCTAAAAAAAATTGATTAGTGGAGTGATGTCATCTGATCACATCAGATAAGAACCCCACCTTATCTCTAAAAGTTGGCACCAACATTGGATAAGCACAAAGAGAGTTGGCGCCAAGGAGTCCAATCTTATCAAGTCTCTCCAATCCTTATCCACTTGGGGTGCCCACTTAATCCAATTGGGCTCACACCATAATCTGATTATGGCACCCAATTTGATGTGGTTTGGCATGTGGACACTCCACAATAATCTTCCAATGAGCTCTTGCCAAGTGGCCTTCAGTTTAAGACCCATATGTCAACATTTGACAGATGTCCTAAAATGAAAATGGCAGGTGTCACGAATTAGCAGGTGTTGTCATAAATTCATCTCATGAATTAAGACAAGTCTTTTCTAAGCTAGACAAAGATTGAAAAAACCTTTCCAAGGTTCTCTGGATGAGTCAAATCACATTTGATTTAGTCGAGATAGAAAAGATTACACGAGGAAAAAGTTAGGCTCAATCGTGTGCTAGCATGATTTCCTTGAACCTAATTAGATTTTATCCAAATCAATTGGGTTAGCCCAATTGATGACATCCAGACCCTAACTCTTATTTGTGTGATCCAGTTAGGTTCAATTTCATATGA
Organism: Elaeis guineensis; assembly: GCF_000442705.2. NCBI lineage: Eukaryota > Viridiplantae > Streptophyta > Magnoliopsida > Arecales > Arecaceae > Elaeis > Elaeis guineensis. The sequence goes on from NC_026000.2 coordinate 91,608,483, forward strand.
TAATGAGACATATCATGATCTCATCATCGACATCATCGAAACTCCTTTCGATGGACCAGAACTCTTCTGATTCAGACAATTAGAATGATCGATCATCAATATCATTCTAATTGCTCCCAAAATCTACCAGTGACACCTAACAGTATGTGATGGCAACCAATCAGAATTAAAGATGAACCTCTCAGTGCAGCTACCTGTGTGATTGAGTTCCTCTATCATGAGTCTCGACTGAATTAGGGTTAAGGTAAACTCGTCAAACCCAATATCAGTCATATGAATCAATCGATCAATCTGAGTCCAATGTGAAACCCTAATGAAAAACTCTTTTCTATTATTTCACTCTACCATGGCCATGGGCTTAAGAACTCAAACTTTCGATCATCATAGGATTACTCCTCTCATCTACCGAGGTTGATAGATCCCATCTTGGTGCGACATAGTTGTTGCTCCTAGATTGATTTTGATGATCACAAAGCAGATTGAAGGGATACAAATAATTTTAAAATAAAAAAGTCCTTATGCTCTTCAAGGGCAAAATCATAATTTCACTAAAATCCTGATTTGATGGTATCATTTGGTAGAACAAATGATTTGAAATCTATTGGTGAAAATTTCATTGTGTTTGGACTTATATTTTTGAAGTTATGAAGGTTTGAAGTGCATGAGTCGACTCATGAGTCAACTCATGGCACTGTGAGCTGATTGGCACGCAAAAATTCTCCTTGGCACGCTAGTTTTCTGGCTTGGCACGACCTGTGAGTCGACTCATGAGTCGACCCACAAGGCATGAGTCGACTCATGAGTCGACCCCTGCTAATTTGAGCCAAGAATTTCCAGAAACGCATTCTCTGGTTTTTGCAACAGAGGTCGACTCATGAGTCGACCCCTGAAGCATGAGTCGACTCATGAGTCGACCCCTGCGACGGGAATTGTCAGCAACGGCTATTTTTTTGCCCGTTTTAATTGCCATTTATGCTTCCTAAAAATCCTCTAACGGCTCTTTATCTACCTAAATTGTTTTCTCTTGCTTCTAATGCTACAAAATGCTTTAAATGGTGAAAGAAATTGCAGATTAAATAGCGGATCAAACGTGAAATCAAAACAGTAGAGAAGAAGAGAAGAAAGGATCCGAAATTTGCAAGAAAAAGCCTGAGATCAACGAAAAATCCAAAAAGAAAAAGAGAGAGGATCCACAATATACCAGAGAGATTGTGAAAGAGAAAAGCAAGATCTTTCAAGGAGAGAATTCTTTACGCCTATTGTTTCAACCTTGATCTAGAGATTGTTCAAAGCTTTCAAGAGATCTTCAATCAACAATCAACCTCTTCTCAAGCATTCAAGCGTTCATCCACTTTGAGAAAATCTGAAAAAGGGGTTCTTCATTTGAGTAAAGCTTTTATTGTTATATTTGCTCATTTAAGGAGCTGTTATTGTATTAATCTGTGCTCTAAATTTTCTAACTCTTTGTGAGTTTTTGTTCTTGTGTTTGGAGGATTTCCAAAACAAGGAAAGGTTGATCCGAACCTGAAATCGGAGTGTTTTGGGTTTACTTGTACCCGGGAAACAAGTGATCTAGCTTGGGATAGCTAGTGTCGGAGTTTTCGACATTTTGTATTCGGGTTGAATACAAAGGATAGTGGATTAAAATTCCCAAGTGGGATCTTGGGGAGTGGATGTAGGTGCAAGGTTAGCACCGAACCACTATAAATCCTTGTGTTTGTGGTGTGCTTTATCGCTTTATCTTATTTCTTTATTATATCCTTGCAATACTACTTTAGATAATTAATATTGATTTAAAGCCATTGTTTTGTTCTTCATAAGTTATCTGTTGGGCTTAAAATTTTTAGAAACCCAATTCACCCCCCCCTCTTGAGTTGCATAGCTGGGCAACAATAGTTCCTACAATGAATATGCTACAGCCAACATACACCTCAGGGTTTTGAATGGCTAGGAGACCAAGTTATGGTGTATCAAACTATAACACACTCAAGGTGAACTATCGATGCACCTCAGATCAAAGAACTAGACACACAACTGCAGCATCGAGCTAATCATCGACGAGAAGGTAGACTTCCTTATGACTGCTCGATATGGTCACGCTCAGTACTCTCATTCTCAATGAATATCTATACTCTCACTCTGATATCTCCACACCATAGACTCAAGACACATCTATCCTAAGGAAGCAATCGTACACCAACCTTCCAGATCGATCACCATCCTCGTGATGATCCTATGGTCAGGAGCTGTTTATGAGTTAGTTATGTAAATCATGCCTTAAATTTTCAACTCTTGAAAATATGAATTGACATTCATACTAACTCAAAGGATGTATCACAGACATAATGCACACAATATGATAGAAGAATAACTCATTTATTGATTTATAGTCAAAATTATAAATTTACCCTTAGATTTGTACAGAAATGTATTGGCCAATCTGGCATCTAGGGCACACATCTAACAAACTCCCACTTGACCTAATGCCAATTGGCTACATATCTAAGTCCCATCTTCTCAAGGTGGGCTTTGATCTTTTACTAGCCTAATGGTTTTGTCAGTGGGTCTGCCACATTATCTATGGAGTCGACTCTTTTGACCTCGATATAACCCTTTTCGAGGTAATCACGGATCAGATGGAATCGCCGCTCGATATGCTTGGACTTCTGGTGAGACCTTAGCTCCTTAGGTAGGGCTTTGGCGTCATTATTGTCATAGTAAAGAGGTATGGCATCCGATGACATCACTCCAAGCTCTGCGGCAAACTTTTTATACCAGAATACCTCCTTCATAGCTTTCGATGCAGCAATATATTCTGCCTCCATGGTGGAATCAGCAATCACCATCTGCTTGAAACTCTTCCAGCTAACTGCACCACCATTACAAATGAGCAGAATTTTAGATGTTGATTTTTGATTTTTGATCATCTATATCAGACATAAAGTCTGAATCTGTATATCCCAAAATCTAGAGTTCTCCATTCCCAAAGACTAGAAACATATCCTTAGTCCTTCTCAAGTACTTAAGGATACATTTCACAGAAGTCCAGTACTCTTTGCCTAGATTCGACTGATATCTGCTTGTGACACTCACAGCATGGGCTATATCAGGTCATGTATATAGCATGGCATACATGAGGCTCCCTATTGCCGAAGCATAAGGAATTTTGCTCATGCGTTCAATCTCCTCAGGTGTGCTAGGGAACATCTTCTTGGAGAGATGAATGCCATATCTAAAAGGTATTAGACCTCTTTTGGAGTTTTTCATGTTAAACATTTTTAGCACCTCCTCTATGTATATCTTCTGTGAGAGTCTCAGCATCCTATTTGGTCTATCTCTATAGACCTTAATACCTAGTATAAAGGATGCCTCTTCTAGATCTTTTATAGAGAACTCCTTAGACAACCATACTTTGACTGAGGTCAACATGGGAATGTCATTCCCAATTAGGAGGATGTCATCTACGTATAATACGAGGAAGACAACTGCACTCCCACTGACCTTTTTGAACACACATGGTTCCTCCTCGTTCTTGATGAAATCAAATATTTTGATCACATCATTGAAATGAGTATTTCAGCTCCGAGATGCTTGCTTAAGTCCATAAATGGATCGTTGCAGCTTGCAGACCTTGTGATCATCATAACTGGATGTGAAACCAAACGGCTATTCCATATAGATATCTTCCTCAAGATATCCATTTAAGAACGCCATTTTCACGTCCATCTGCCATATTTCATAATCGAAATAGGCTGCAACAGTAAGTAATGTGCGGATGGATTTTAGCATGGCTACGGACGAGAAGGTATCCTGATAGTCAATGCCTTCGCACTGACTATAACCTTTCGCTACGAGCCTAGCCTTGAATGTCTCCACATTCTCATCTACACCTATCTTTCTCTTGAAGATCCATTTACACCCAATAGGTACAATACCTTCAGGTGGATCTACCAAGGTCCAGACTTGGTTTGAGTGCATCGAGTCAATTTCTGATCTCATTGCCTCTAACCATTTCTCAGAGTCGAATCTGATATCGTCTCGTCATAGGTCTTGGGATCATCACCATGAGCCCCATTCCTATGAGGAATATTTCCTCTATATCCTCTTGTATAGTACCTAAGTACCTTTTAGGAGGATGAAAAACCCTAGTCGATCTACGAGGTGGAAGAGGTTGTGTTAGGACTGGTTCTAATTGATTGGGTCCCTCAGGTTCTTTAGCTCATTGCTCTTGGGAGACATTCTCCCTGAGCTTAATTATTCTTTCGATGCCACCATCTTGAATAAACTATTTTTCAAGAAAAATAGCATTTTGACTCACAATCACATTGTGATCTTCCAAAATATAAAAATAGTATCCTAATGACTCTTTAGGATATCCTATGAATCGAGCTCTAAAAAACTTGAACTCTAACTTGTCCGTCTGCTATCTCTTGACATGAGCCGGACAACCCCAAATTTTGAGATGATTCAGACTTGGCTTCTTACCATGCCATATCTCATACGGTGTGGTACGAATGGTTTTAGAGGAAACTCTATTCAATACATAAATTGTTGTCATGAGATAATGTCCCCAAAAAAATTCAGGGAGGTCCGTGAAGCTCATCATGGAATGGACCATATCTAATAGGGTTCGGTTTCTCTGTTCTGAAACCCCGTTGAGTTGAGGCGTTCCAGGTGGAGTCCATTGAGAGACTATACCATTATCCTTAAGATAGTCTAGGAACTTCCGACTAAGGTATTCACCTCTTTGATCTAATCGAAGAACCTTAATGGGCTTTCCTATTTATTTTTCTACCTCATGTCTAAATTTTTTGAACCTTTCAAAAGCTTCATACTTGTGTTTCATTAGAAACACATACCCATACCTAGACATATCATCGGTAAAGGTAATGAAGTAGATGTAGTTGTCTCTAGCCGGCACATCAAATGGGCTGCACACATCCGTATGTACTAGGGCAAGTAGGTCTGTGGTCCTTTCCCCATGTCCCACAAAAGGAAGCTTGGTCATTTTGCCTTAAAGGCATGATTCACAAACTGGATATGACTCGAAAATCAATGGACTAAATAGTCCGGATTTCTCCAATTTGTTAACCCTGTCTTCTGCTATATGATCTAGCCTTAGGTGCCACAGATACTTATTATTTAGACTATCTCTAGGCCTTTTAATTTCTATGGCATTTATATTTTGCTCGATATTAAATACAGATACATCAACATATAACTGATAGAGATCGTTAATGACAAAATTATTTACAACTTTATTATTTTCATAAAAAATATTACAATGGTCCTTATGAAAGCTAATCACATAGCCTTCTTGTGCTAAACATGAAACAGAAATCAAATTCCTGCTTGCTGTAGGCACATAATAACAGTCTCTTAAAACTAAATCTAATCCTAACGGTAATCGTAGAGGGTAGATTTCTATGGCCACAGTAGTAACTCTTGCTCTGTTTTCGATGCGTAGGATCATCTCTCCATCCCTCAGCCTCCTACTCTCCTCAAGACCCTACATAGAAGTGCACAAATGAGCACTAGAATCAGAGTCAAGCACCCAACTGGATGCATAAGAAACCATAAGGTTAGATTCTAAAATGAGCATACCTCCAGAAGGACCATCCTTCTTGTTCTTTAGGGTGGTCAGGTACTGAGGACAGTTTCGCTTCCAATGGCCGTCTGATTGGCAGTGAAAATATTTTTCCTTATCAGCAGCCTTCTTCTTCGGTTTTGTCTTCTTCTTCTTGCCATCCACCTTCTGCTTCATTGCAGACTTCTTTTTCTTTCCAAAAGATTTTCTCTTGAAAGAAGTCTGCTCCACAGTAAGAACTGAGCCTTTTGAATCCTTCATAGAAAGCTCAGCCGTAACCAGCATGTTCATTAACTCGACCAAGGTACACTACATCTTATGCATATGGAAGTTCATAATGAACTGACCATATGCATCAGACAAGGATTGAAGGATCACATCAATCTGAAAATCCTTGTCTAAGATGATATCGAGTTTTTCAAGCTCCTCAAGGTCCTTGATAATTGTCAAACAATGATCTTGGACTGACTGCCCATCACGCATCTTGGCCTTAAAAAGTTTTTGACAGACTTGATACTTGGCTGCGCGACTCTGTTCACCAAATAACTCTTGCAGGTGAGCCAACATTTGATGGATAGTCAAAATATTCTCATGCTGATGCTGCAAGTCATCAGACATTACACCCAACTTGTAGTACCTTGCTTTGTTATCATCATCCATCCATTTTTTCAGAGACGCTCTCTATTCAGCAGTCGGATGTGCTGGCATGGCAGGTGGGTCCTGGTCTAAGACATGAGTCAATTTTTTGAAACTCAGAATAATTCTGTAGTTCCTCAATCAGTCCTTGAAATTGGATCCAATCAATCTATGGGTGTCTAGTATTTTGGTCAGGGGGTTGGAGGTAGACATGTTTCCTATAGAGAGTCGAAAGTTTCTAGTTAGATTTTGTAATCAAACTTAACCAATTTATTTAGGGGTTTCATTTTTTAAACAAATTATGCTCCCACTATTTTCTCAAATCCCTACACTCCCTTGGTAGAGATGTGAAAATATCCGTGATCAGTGATTTCTAGAGGGTGGTGCGGTCTCACCAACTGGCTCATCACTTCAGCTAACAGTTATTGGTGATGGGTCAACCAATGAGTAAACAACTCTTGTCCAATGATTTTCTAATCATAGTGCACCCAAAACTTGGTCTCTAACTCATGAAGCTCACTGTGTCCGAAATATTGCTCCAATCCTTAGTTAAGTCAAACCCACCATTTACACGAACTAGATTCCAGATTGGATCTCTCACCGTATCTGAAATATTGAGCCCAACCCATCCTCTAATTCGTAGCATCCAATGCTTAATGGACATGGTTGCATCTTTCTGATGCAACTGAGTCACTGTAACCAGCCGACAATAATCAACCTCAGGAAGGGCCTGCACATCTACAATGGTGGAAGACCTAGACTTAATATTTTCTTAAGGAGATTTGATTTAGGTCTCATTAAACTTGACTTGACATAGTCATAACAATTATGACTAACCTAGTGGCATGGGTTAGCTCAAATTGTTAGCCACCTCAAATCAGAACTGGGTCGACACATATGGCTAGGTAAGTAAGACCGATGGAAGGGATATGCCATTAACTTGATAAGAACGTATTCGAGTCAAGTAGCTCCCAATTAAAAACCAGTCGGTTGCATCTGCCCAACTTACCTTAGATACCAAATTGCCGAACCAGAACCAATTGGGTTAGCCTACAATCCAGACTCTAACCACTGCGCCAAATTAAGTCTTAACTTGATCGAGTCACATCTAAATGTGATTCGATCTTGACCCAGACTTAATCCTATTAGGCTGGTCAATTATTAGCTTTCATGATCCCACCTAACCAACTCTTGATTTGATTTGATCAATCGCTAGACCTAATTGAGCTACCCAAGCCCGAACCCAATTTTATGAAAATGTTTTAGATTTGAAATTTTTAATTTTAGACCAAATTGATTTCATAAACTTAATTCATTAATTAAGTTTGGATTCATAAATAAAATATATAAAATAAATCTTAGGGTTTCAGGATCTAGGGTTCTGCAGAAAAGTAAGTTTTGATTTCTGATTAAGGATGAACGCGCGGCACCCCTATACGTCATAAGAACACCCCATTGAATGAGAAGAGAGGGTCTTAAAATCTTACTTCATTCTTATGATCGAACGGCCATGAGGAACACCTTAATTAAAAATATAAATTTAACTACAAAACTAGTTAGATCTAAATTTACATATCTCATATACAATTAAGATCTAACTAATACATGCTTTGCATACATCTCATGTATCAAAAATTGATCTAATTAATATGCTTTCAGATTTGATATATCACATATAATATTTGAAAAATAAGATTTAAATTGAACTATTCAAAATTAAATCTATTCTAGATAAGTTACTGGAACAATTCTACAACTAGTCTAGGCATGCAACAGATCAATTTTATGAAAAAATTAAAATTTTATTTTTTATTTTTTAATCTGATTATAACACTTATAACATAAAAAAAATAGAAAATAAATTAGATTTAATTTATATTTTAATCTCATTAAAACATAAAATTTAAGACTGTTCATGGATTCAACTAATCCTAGTCTAGTCATACATCTCATGCATGTTAGATCTTCTTAGATTTAATTTTAAATATTTTGATTTCAGATCTTATCATATCTGATATGATATTTAAAATCTTTTAAATATTAAATAAATAAATATAAAAAATTAGATATAAATTAGATCTGAAATAGAGCCAAAAACCTGACTCTAATATTACTTGAAGGAAAAACCGCCTTTTTTCTTTATAGGATCTTTCAGATTTCATCAAATTTGGGGCAGAATAATTTAAAAATTTTATCCTACACTATTTTAGATCTAATGTCTGTTAGATCTAATTTTATTATCTAATATTTAAAATTTAAAATTAAATCTAAAAGTATGAGAAGTATAGACATACCTCAAGGGTAATCTGATTACCCTGTAGATGATCTCAGCACAGCCCGAGGTTCTGATATAGCCACACAAGTGCCTGACCTCTAACAGTATCTACTCAGGCAAGACCTGAAATATTTTTTTCTCATGAATCTATGCTCCAAAAATCAGATCTCTATCTGATTTGAAAGTGCTTCAAAACTCCTTCTGAAGTTGGAGCAGTAGCCTGTCAAAGATGTCCTGCAGCCTTCCTGTTCCAAGCATCACCATGCCTTGGACCTTTTTCAGATGGATGTCCAACTCCTTGGACATGAAGAGGGGAGAGAGGAGAGTAGGGAGGACATGGAGAAGAGGAGAGGATTCTTGTTTTGGCTAGGTATTGAGTAGAAATCCTTTAAACCCTAGGCACAGATAGGGATTTTATAGACCCTGTATGTTGCGCAGTGCCACATCATTCGACCAATCAAAAAATTTTATTTAATCTAAAAAATATTTGATTGATGGAGTGATGTCATCTGATCACATCAGATAAGTGTGAGAATTTCAGTACAGGGATAAAATGATAATTTTAAATTTTTTTTAAAATTATAATTTTACAGTAGAAATTATTATTTAATCTAATTAATTAATATATATTAACCCTACATAAGGATCTAAATATAATATATATAGCATGTATTTAAATTTAAATTTTTGAATTCTCTACAGTAAATATTTTACTGTTATGTGTTCAGAACACATTACCTTCGTGTAGGTAGTCGATCGCTGCAGTCTGATCACCGTCGAGAAGGTCTGATCATTGCAATATAGCCACATAGTGTGTCTGGCCTCTACAGATCATCCACATGAAGCTTCTGATCTGATCGGCTTCTCACGAATGCTAGTTCATTGCAGAACTCTTTCGACGGTTGATGCTGATCGAACTTCTTCGATCTTGATCTGCCAACTCCTCAGATGCTCCAGATCATCAGTAGATGTACTAGAGAGGTTGATGAAGCTCTTCCTAAAATTTTGTGGGCTCACGACACTCGTAGCTCACTTTCTCACTTCTCGAACCCTAGGCAGAAACCCTAGGGTACACAAGAAAAACCTTGCACCCACTCTCTTTTCTCTTTTCTCTTCTTTTCTTTTCTTTTCTCACGTAGAGGGTCTATCTGACGCCCACTTTTCTCTCTCAGATCAGATGTGGCACGTCCCACCTTCTCATTTCTTTTAAAACAGTGCAAGATGCATCTTTACAGCATTTTTACAGCGTGAGAGGATAAAGCTAGGTGGTTGCTCACTTGAATTCAAATCGAATTTGAATTCAAATGCCAACCAACCAATCTTTATCCACTCTTGGCATGAGAAGAGAGGGACGTGGGCTTCTTTGTGCATGGAGAGTTTACATGAGAAACTTTTTCTCGTGTAGAATAAGTGGCGCACAAAAGAAAGGGGTGGCGCATGGGATTTATTGCCCATTCAAATTCAAACATCCTTTGAATTTGAATGGCCAACCAACCATCTTTATCCACCCAAATGGCGCACAAAGGAGGGGCGTGGGATGGTTTCTGTGTGGGAGAAAATTTATGAGAATTTGTTTCTCGTGAATTCAAATGGGCACAGGTGAGTGAGGTGGCGCAGGGAGATAAATCAAAAGTGATTTCAAACCTAATTGAACCAACCTTATTAAAATAGGTTAGGCACAATTAGACTAAATTAAACCCAACACAATTAAGCTTAATTAGACTCAATAAAATTCTAATCAAATCAGAAATTGACTAAGCCCAACCCCTGATCAGATCAGGGACCAAACCACCTCGGTGATTAGGTCAACTCTTAACCTAATCGGGTCAAACCCAACTGAATCCAATTCAATTGGACTTGATCCAAAAATAATTACTCAATCAAATTAAATTAATTAATGATCAAAATATTAATTAAACATCTCATAAATACTGAGTCCAAATATGATGGGCAATCGGGCATCAAAGTCCATCAATATGAAATCCTGATCAAAGAGTCCCAAACTAGTGCGACTTATGACCCCGGTATCCAAAATGTGTGGAACTCGTGATCAGAGAATCTTGATTCTCAATCACAGAGTCTCCGAGCATTAGGACTCTTGGTCGAAGAGTCCCAGTCCAGTGGAACTCTTCACCAGCCATCAGATCAGATAGAAACCTCTAATGTGTGTGACCCCGCAGGTTCGAACCTAAGCCGGTAGCACAGGAACCAATTTCTGTACTAATCGAAGTGACCATCTAGCAATGGTACCCGACATCCGGATAGATCAAATAGTCGTAATCGCAACACTCAGAACCTAGCAAATATGGTTACTGTATAATTCATCCCTTTTGACCCCTGTGTTTAGGATGACTCAGGGTTAAACTGTCAACCCTGATTAGATCATCCGAATCATGCTCAACTCAAATAGTCCTATGACTCCTCACTAGGACTACCCTGGCCAAGGTTTTGCTAAATTAAAACATGACTGTACATAGCTCCTGAATTGGAGTGGTCAATCCCATCTTGACACGCGCACCAACAAGTCAAGTACTTGACTACACCTAGCAGCCTTCTGTCATTGAATTAGAAATTCAGGTAGTCCAGTGCCTAAGTGCAGTGAGTTGCTTGCAAGTCACCATGGCGATCTCAAGTTGGAGGGACAGTTATACCCATATCCCATCGGAGCAAATCTTGACAGTAGAAAAAGCTTCGGAGTCGGTCACGTTCAGTGCAGATATACCCTTACATCTCACTTTTATGCCATACCAGTGTCTCCAAACTCTTTGGTTAAGAGGATAACCAACCCATATGGCACACAATGACCTATACTTGATAAACGTTGTTGTCCTTGGTAACAACGTATCATTTGATCACGAACAGGTTTAAGGATTAAATGGCAAATCTTCCTTTGTCCAGTCTAAATAGTCCTAAGGACTTCACCACAACACAAGAGTTAATTAAAAGATGAAATAATTTGTGATAAAAAATATCAAAATTGAAGGAGGAAAACCAATTTTCCTCATAGGATCTTCTAGATTTCATCAAATTTGGGATGGAATAATTTTAAAAAAAATTTATCCTACATATTTTAGATCTAATTCTCTAGATCTAATTTTATTATCTAACATTTAAAATTTAAAATTAAATCTAAAACTATGATGAAAGAAGAAGTACCTCAAGGGTAATCCGATTACCCTGTAGATGATCTCTGCACAGCCCGAAGTTTTGATGTAGCTACACAAGTGCCTGGCCTCTACTGGTATCCACTCAGGTAGGATTTGGAACGTCTTCTCCTCACAAATCTCACTCCAAAAATTAGATCTTTATCTAATTTGAAAGTACTTCAGAACTCCTTCTGAAGTTGGAGCAGCAGCCTGTCGAAGATGTCCTGCAGCCTTCTATTCCAGGCGTCACCATGCCTTGGATCTTTGCCAGATGAATGTCCAACTCTTTGGATGTGAAGAGGGGAGGAAGAAGAGCAGGGAGGACATGGAGAAGAGGAGAGGGGGCAGCAGCTATTGGGTTTTGTGCATAAAACAATTTCTTCCATGAAACCCTAGGTGCAACAGGATTTATATAGACCCTGTATGCTGTGCAGTGCCACATCATTCAACCAATTAAAAAATTCTAATAAATTTTGAAAAAATTTTGATTGGTGGAGTGATATCATCTGATCACATCAGATAAAAACCCCCACCCTCTCTCCTAAGTTGGCACCAATATTGGATAAGCTCAATCAAGGTGGCGCCAAAGAGTCTATGTTTATCAGGTCTCTTTGTTTCTTATCCATTTGGGATGCCCACTTAAATCCAATTGGGCTCATGCCATAATCTGATTATGGCACCCAATTCAATTGAGTTTTAGCATGTGGATACTTCACAAAAATCTTCCAATGATCCCTCTTCAGTTTAAGACCCATATGTCAACTTTTGATAGATGTCCTAAAATGAAATGGTAGGTGCTAGGAATTAGCAGGTGTTGTCTTAAATTCATCTCATGAATTAAGACAAGCCTTTTTAAAGCTGGACAAGCTTCATTTAGATTGAGAAAAACCTTTCAAAGATTCTCTGGGTGAGTCAAATCACATTTGGCTCAGTAGAGATAGAAAAGATTACACGAGGAGAAAGTTAGGCTCAATCGAGTGCTAGCACTATTTTGTTGAACCTAATTGGATCTAATCCAATTCAATTGAGTTAGCCCAATTGACGACATCCAGATCCTAACCCTTATTTGTATGACCCAGTTAGATTTAATTCTGTATGGTAATAAGATATGTCATGATCTCATCATCGATATCATTGAAACTCCTTTCGATGGACTAGAACTCTTCTAATTCAGACAATTAGAATGATCGATCATCAATATCATTCTAATTGCTCCCAAATTTCACCAGTGGCACCTAGCAGTATGTGGTGGCAATCCATCAGAACTGAAGATGAACCTCTCGGTGCAGCTACCTGTGTGATTGAGTTCCTCTATCATGAGTCCCGACTGAATTAGGGTTAAGGTGAACTCGTCAAACCCAATATCAGTCACATGAGTTAATCGATCGATCCGAGTTCGATGTGAAATCTTAATGGAAAACTATTTTTCATTATTTCACTCTGCCATAGCCATGGGCTTAAGGATTCGATCTTTCGATCATCATAGGACTACTCCTCTCATCTACCGAGGTTGATAGATCCCATCTTGGTGCGATCTAGTTCCTACAATGAATATGTTATAGCCAACATACACCTCAGGATTTTGAATGGCTAGGAGATCATGTTATGGTGTAGTCAAACTATAACACACTCAAGGTGAACTGTCGATGCACCTCAGGTCAAAGAACTAGACACACAACTGCAGCATCGAGCTAGTCATCAACGAGAAGGTAGACTTCCTTATGACTGCTCGATATGGTCACGCTCAGTACTCTCATTCTCAATAAATATCTGTACTCTCGCTCTGGTGTCTCCACATCGTAGACTCAAGACACATCTACTCTAAGAAAGTGATCGTACACCAACCTTCTGGATCGATCACCATCCTCATAATGATCCTATGGTCAGGAGCTATTTATGAGTTAGTTATGTAAATTCATGCCTTAAATTTTCAACTCTTGAAAATATGAATTGACATTCCTACTAACTCAAAGGATATATCACAGACACTATGTACACAATGTGATAGAAGAATAACCTTTTTATTCATTTATAGTCAAAATTATAAATTTACCTTTAGATCAGTACAGGAATGTGTCAGCTGATCTGGCATCTAGGGCACACATCTAACAAACTCCCACTTGACCTAATGCCAATTGGCTACATATCTAAGTCCCATCTTCTCAAGGTGGGCTTTGATCTTTTGTTGGCCCAATGGCTTAGTCAGCAGGTCTACTACATTATCTGTGGAGTCGACTTTCTTGACCTTGACATAACCCTTTTCGAGGTAATCACGGATCAGTTGGAATCACCGCTCGATGTGCTTGAACTTCTGTTGAGACCTTGGCTCCTTAGCTAGGGCTATGGTGCCATTATTGTCGCAGTAAAGAGGTATGGCATCCGATGACATCACTCCAAGCTCTGCAGCAAACTTCTTGTACCAGGATACCTTCTTCGTAGTTTCTGATGCAGCAATGTACTCTGCCTCCATGGTGGAATCAGCAATCACTGTCTGTTTGGAACTCTTCCAGCTGACTGCACCACCATTGTAAATGAACAGACTCTTAGATGTTGACTTTCGATCATCTATATCAAACATAAAGTCGGAGTCTGTATATCCCTGAATCTGGAGTTCCCCATTTCCAAAGACTAGAAACATATCCTTAGTCCTTCTCAAGTACTTAAGGATACATTTTACAAAAGTCCAGTGCTCTTCGCCTGGATTCGATTGATATCTGCTTGTGACACTCACAGCATGGGCGATATCAGGTCGTGTACATAGCATGGCATACATGAGGCTCCCTATTACCGAAGCATGAGGGATCTTGCTCATGCATTCAATCTCCTCAGGTGTGCTAGGGCACATCTTTTTGGAGAGATGAATGCCATATCTAAAAGGTAATAAACCTCTTTTGGAGTTTTCCATGCTAAACCTTTTTAGCACCTCCTCTATGTACATCTTCTATGAAAGTCCCAGCATCCTATTTGGTCTATTTCTATTGACCTTAATACCCAGTATAAAGGATGCCTCTCCTAAATCTTTTATAGAGAACTCCTTAGACAACCATACTTTGACTGAGGTCAACATGGGAATGTCATTCCCAATTAGGAGGATGTCATCTACTTACAAAACGAGGAAGACAACTGCGCTCCCACTGACCTTTTTGAACACACATGGTTCCTCCTCGTTCTTGATGAAACTAAATATTTTGATCATATTATTGAAATGAGTATTCCAACTCTGAGATGCTTGCTTAAGTCCATAAATGGATCTTTGCAGCTTGCAGATCCTGTGATCATCATCACTGGATGTGAAACCAAGTGACTGTTCCATATAGATATCTTCCTCAAGATATCCATTTAAGAATACCATTTTCACATCCATCTTCCATATTTTATAATCGAAATAGACTGCAACAGCAAGCAATGTGCGGATGGATTTTAGCATGGCTACGGGCGAGAAGGTATCCTGATAGTCAATACCTTCGCGCTGACTATAACCTTTCGCTACGAGCCTAGCCTTGAATGTCTTCACATTCCCATCTGCACCTATCTTTCTCTTGAAGATCCATTTATACCTAATAGGTACAATACCTTTAGGCGGATCTACTAAGGTCCAGACTTGGTTTGAGTGCATCGAGTCAATTTCTGATCTCATTGCCTCTAACCATTTCTTGGAGTCGATATCTGATATCGCCTCGTCATAGGTCTTGGGATCATCACCATGAGCCCCATTTCTCGTGAAGAATATTTTCTCTACATCCTCTTGTATGGTACCTAAGTACCTTTCAGGAGGACAAGAAACCCTAGTCAATCTATGAGGTGGAAGAGGTTGTGTTAAGACTGATTTTGATTGATTAGGTTCCTCAGGTTCTTTAGCTCGTTGCTCTTGGGAGACATTCTCCTTGAGCTTAATTATTCTTTCGATGCCATCATCTTGAATAAACTATTTTTCAAGAAAAATAGTATTTCGACTCATAATCACATTATGGTCTTTCGAAATATAAAAATAGTATCCTAATGATTCTTTAGGATATCCTATGGACCGAGCTCTAAAAGACCTGAACTCTAACTTGTTCGCCTGCTGTCTCTTGACATGAGCCAGACAACCCCAAATTCTGAGATGATTCAGACATGGCTTCTTACCATGCTATATCTCATATGGTGTGGTAGGAACGGTTTTAGAAAAAATCCTATTCAATATATAAATTACTGTCATGAGACAATGTCCCCAAAGAAATTTAGGAAGGTCCGTGAAGCTCATCATGGAACGGACCATATCTAATAGAGTCTGATTTCTCCATTCTGAAACCTTGTTGAGTTGAGGCATTCCAAGTGGAGTCCATTGAGAGACTATGCCATTATCCTTAAGATAGTCTAGAAACTCCCGACTAAGGTATTCACCTCCTCGATCTGATCGAAGAACCTTAATGGACTTTCCTATTTATTTTTCTACCTCATGTCTGAATTCTTTAAACCTTTCAAAAGCTTCAGACTTGTGTTTCATTAGAAACACATATCCGTACTTAGACATATCATCGGTAAAGGTAATGAAGTAGATGTAGTTGCCTCTAGCCGGCACATCAAATGGGCCGCACACATCCGTATGTACTAGGGTAAGTAGGTCTGTGGCCCTTTCCCCATGTCCCATAAAAGAAAGCTTGGTCATTTTGCCTTGAACGTATGATTCACAAACTGGATATGACTTAGAAGTCAACAGACTCAATAGCTCAAATTTCTCCAATTTGTTAACCCTGTCTTCCGCTATATGACCTAGCCTTAGGTGCCACAGATACTTATCATTTAGACTATCTCTAGGCCTTTTAATTCCTATGACATTCACATTTTACTCAATATTAAATACAGATACATCAATATGTAGCTGATAGAGACTGTTAATAAAAAAATCATCTGCAACTTTATTATTTTCATAAAAAATATTACAATGGTTCTTATGAAAGCTAATCACATAACCTTCTTGTGCTAAACATGAAACAGAAATCAAATTTCTGCTTGCTGTAGGCACATAATAACAATCTCTAAGAAATAAATTTAATCCTAACGGTAATCGCAGAGGGTAGGTTTCCACGGCTACAGTAGCAACTCTTGCTCCGTTCTCGATGCATAGGATCATCTCCCCATCCCTCAGCCTCCTGCTCTCCTCAAGACTCTGCATAGAAGTGCACAAATGAGCACTAGAACCAAAGTCAAGCATCCAACTCGATGCAGAAGAAATCGTAAGATTAGACTCTAAAATGAGCATACCACCAGAAGGACCATCCTTCTTATTCTTCAGGGTGGCCAGGTATTGAGGATAATTCCGCTTCTAATGGCCATCTGATTGGCAGTGAAAATATTTTTCCTTATCAATAGCCTTCTTCTTTAGTTCTGTCTTCTTCTTCTTGCCATCCACCTTTTACTTCTTCGCAGACTTCTTTTTCTTTTCAAAAGACTTTCTCTTGGAAGAAGTTTGCTCCACAGTAAGAACTGAGCCTTTTGAACCCTTTATAGAAAGCTTAGCCATAACCAGCATGTTCATTAACTCAACCAAGGTACACTGCATCTTATGCATATGAAAGTTCATGATGAACTGACAATATGCATCAGACAAGGATTGAAGGATCACATCAATCTGAAAATCTTTGTCTAAGATGATATCGAGCTTTTCAAGCTCCTCAAGATTCTTGATCATTGTCAAACAATGATCTTGGACTGACTGCCCATCATGCATCTTGGCCTTAAAAAGTCTTTGACAGACTTGATATTTGGCCGCGCGACTCATTCACCAAACAACTCTTACAGATGAGCCAACATTTGGTGGGTAGTCAAAATGTTCTCATGTTGGCGCTGCAAGTCATCAGACATTGCCCAACATGTAGTACCTTACTTTGTTATCATCATCCGTCCACTTTTTCAGGGATGCTCTCTGTTCAGCAGTCGGATGTGCTGGTATGGCAAGTGGGTCCTGATCCAAGATATGAGTCAATTTTTTGGAATCCAGAATAATTCTGTAGTTCCTCAACCAATCCTTGAAATTGGGTCCAGTCAATTTGTGGGTGTCTAGTATTTTGGTCAGGGGGTTTGAGGCAGACATGTTTCCTGTAGAGAGTCAAAAATTTCTAGTTAGATTTTATAATCAGACTTAACCAATTTGTTTAGGGGATTAATTTTTAAATAAATTAGGCTCCCACTATTTTCTCAGATCCCTACACTCCCTAGGTAGAGATATGAAAATCTCTGTGATCAGTGATTTTTAGTGGGTGGTGCGGTCTTACTAATTGGCTCACCACCTCACCTAACAGTTATTGGTGATGGGTCAATCG
Source organism: Elaeis guineensis (assembly GCF_000442705.2). Classification (NCBI taxonomy): domain Eukaryota; kingdom Viridiplantae; phylum Streptophyta; class Magnoliopsida; order Arecales; family Arecaceae; genus Elaeis; species Elaeis guineensis. Next base: position 91,626,429 of record NC_026000.2, read on the forward strand.
ATGAGTGGACAACTCTTGTCTAATGATTCTCTAATCATGGTGCACCCAAAACTTGGTCTCTAATTCATGAAGCTCACCGTGTCTGAGATATTGCTCCAATCTTTAGTTAAGTCAAACCCACCATTTGCAAGAACTAAATTTTTGATTGGGTCCCTCACCATATCCAGAATATTGAGCCCAACCCATCTTCTAATCCGTAGCATCCAATGCCTAATGGACATGGTTGCATCTTTTCGGTGAAACTGAGCCACTGTAACCAGTCGAGAATAATCAACCTTGGGAAGGGCCTGTACATCCACAATGGTGGAAGGCCTAGACTTAATATTTTCTTAGGGAGATTTAATTTAGGTCTCATTAAACTTGAGTTGACATAGTCATAACAATTATGACAAACCTAGTGGCATGGGTTAGCTCGAATTGTTAGCCACCTCTAATCAGAACCGAGTCGACACATATGGCCAGGTAAGTGAGACCGGTGGAAGGGATATGCCATTAACTCGACAAGAATGCATTTGAGTCGAGTAGCTCCCAATTAAAAATCATTCGATCGAATCTGCCCAACTTACCTTAGACACCAAATTATCGAACCAGAACTAATTGGGTTAGCCTACAATCCAAACTCTAACCTCTGAGCCAAATTAGGTCTTAACTTGATCGAGTCACATCAAAATGTGATTCGATGTTGACCCAGACTTAATCCTATTAGGCTGGTCAATTATTAGCTTTCATGATCCCACCTAACCAACTTTTGATTCAATTTGATCAACCGTTAGACCTAATTGAGCTACCCAAGCCAGAACCCAATTTTATGAAAATGTCTTAGATCTGAAATTTTTAATTTTAGACCTAACTTAATTTCATAAGCTTAATTTATTAATTAAGTTTGGATTCATAAACAAAGCACGTAAAATAAATCCTAGGGTTTCAGAATTTAGGATTTTGCAGAAAAGTAAGTTTTGATTTCTGATTAAGGATGAACGCGCGGCACCCCTACATGTCATATGAACACCTCATTGAATGGGAAGAGAGGGTCTTAAAATCCTACTTCATTCTTATGATCGGACGGCCATGAGGAACACCTTAATCAAAAATATAAATTTAACTACAAAACTAGTTAGATCTAAATTAACATATCTCATATACAATTTAAGATCTAACTAATACATGCTTTGCATACATATCATGTATCAAAAATTGATCTAATTAATATACTTTCAGATCTGATACATCACATGTAATATCTAAAAAATAAGATTTAAATTGAACTATTCAAAATTAAATCTATTCTAGACAAGTTACTAGAATAATTCTACAACTAGTCTAGGCATGCAACAGATCAATTTTATAAAATAATTAAAATTTTATTTTTTATTTTTTGATCAAATTATAATAATTATAATATTAGAAGAATAAATTATATTTAATTCATATTTTAATCTCATTAAAATATAAAACTTAAGACCATTCATGGATTCAACTAATCCTACTCTAGTCATGCATCTTATGCATGTTAGATCTTCTTAGATTTAATTTTAGATCCTATTATATTTGATATGATATAAAATTTTTTAATATTAGATAAATTAAAATTAAAATCAGATCTAAAATAGAGCCAACAACCTAGCTCTAATACCACTTGAAGGAGGAAAACCATTTTTCCTCGTAGGATCTTCCAGATTTCATCAAATATGAGGTGGAATAATTTTTAAAAATAATTATCTTATATATTTAGATCTAATTCTATAGATCTAATTTTATTATCTGATATTTAAAATCTAAAATTAAATCTAAAACTATGATGAAAGAAGAAGTACCTCAAGGGTAATCCGATTACCCTGTAGATGATCTCTGCACAGCCCGAGGTTCTGATGTAGCCATGCAAGCACCTGATTCTACCAGTATCCACTTAGGCAAGATCTGAAACATCTTCTCCTCACAAATCTATACTCTAAAATTAGATCTTTATCTGATTTGAAAGTGTCAGAACTCCTTCTGAAGTTGGAGCAGCAGCCTATCGAAGATGTCCTGCAGCCTTCTGTTCCAGGCATCACCACGCCTTGGATCTTTGCCAGATGAATGTCCAATTATTTGGACATGAAGAGGGGAGGAAGGAGAGTAGGGAGGATGTGGACAAGAGGGGAGGGGGCAGCAGCTATTGGGTTTTGTACATAAAATAATTTCTTCCATGAAACCCTAGGCGCAGCAGGGTTTATATAGACCCTGTATGCTGCGCAGTGCCACATCATTCAACCAATCAAAAAATTCTAATA
>NC_026000.2:91628798-91772754 GCF_000442705.2 Elaeis guineensis
TTGGAAGAAGTTTGCTCCACAGTAAGACTGAGCCTTTTGAACCCTTTATAGAAAGCTTAGCCATAACCAGCATGTTCATTAACTCAACCAAGGTACACTGCATCTTATGCATATGAAAGTTCATGATGAACTGACAATATGCATCAGACAAGGATTGAAGGATCACATCAATCTGAAAATCTTTGTCTAAGATGATATCGAGCTTTTCAAGCTCCTCAAGATTCTTGATCATTGTCAAACAATGATCTTGGACTGACTGCCCATCATGCATCTTGGCCTTAAAAAGTCTTTGACAGACTTGATATTTGGCCGCGCGACTCGTTCACCAAACAACTCTTACAGATGAGCCAACATTTGGTGGGTAGTCAAAATGTTCTCATGTTGGCGCTGCAAGTCATCAGACATTGCCCAACATGTAGTACCTTACTTTGTTATCATCATCCGTCCACTTTTTCAGGGATGCTCTCTGTTCAGCAGTCGGATGTGCTGGTATGGCAAGTGGGTCCTGATCCAAGATATGAGTCAATTTTTTGGAATCCAGAATAATTCTGTAGTTCCTCAACCAATCCTTGAAATTGGGTCCAGTCAATTTGTGGGTGTCTAGTATTTTGGTCAGGGGGTTTGAGGCAGACATGTTTCCTGTAGAGAGTCAAAAATTTCTAGTTAGATTTTATAATCAGACTTAACCAATTTGTTTAGGGGATTAATTTTTAAATAAATTAGGCTCCCACTATTTTCTCAGATCCCTACACTCCCTAGGTAGAGATATGAAAATCTCTGTGATCAGTGATTTTTAGTGGGTGGTGCGGTCTTACTAATTGGCTCACCACCTCACCTAACAGTTATTGGTGATGGGTCAATCGATGAGTGGACAACTCTTGTCTAATGATTCTCTAATCATGGTGCACCCAAAACTTGGTCTCTAATTCATGAAGCTCACCGTGTCTGAGATATTGCTCCAATCTTTAGTTAAGTCAAACCCACCATTTGCAAGAACTAAATTTTTGATTGGGTCCCTCACCATATCCAGAATATTGAGCCCAACCCATCTTCTAATCCGTAGCATCCAATGCCTAATGGACATGGTTGCATCTTTTCGGTGAAACTGAGCCACTGTAACCAGTCGAGAATAATCAACCTTGGGAAGGGCCTGTACATCCACAATGGTGGAAGGCCTAGACTTAATATTTTCTTAGGGAGATTTAATTTAGGTCTCATTAAACTTGAGTTGACATAGTCATAACAATTATGACAAACCTAGTGGCATGGGTTAGCTCGAATTGTTAGCCACCTCTAATCAGAACCGAGTCGACACATATGGCCAGGTAAGTGAGACCGGTGGAAGGGATATGCCATTAACTCGACAAGAATGCATTTGAGTCGAGTAGCTCCCAATTAAAAATCATTCGATCGAATCTGCCCAACTTACCTTAGACACCAAATTATCGAACCAGAACTAATTGGGTTAGCCTACAATCCAAACTCTAACCTCTGAGCCAAATTAGGTCTTAACTTGATCGAGTCACATCAAAATGTGATTCGATGTTGACCCAGACTTAATCCTATTAGGCTGGTCAATTATTAGCTTTCATGATCCCACCTAACCAACTTTTGATTCAATTTGATCAACCGTTAGACCTAATTGAGCTACCCAAGCCAGAACCCAATTTTATGAAAATGTCTTAGATCTGAAATTTTTAATTTTAGACCTAACTTAATTTCATAAGCTTAATTTATTAATTAAGTTTGGATTCATAAACAAAGCACGTAAAATAAATCCTAGGGTTTCAGAATTTAGGATTTTGCAGAAAAGTAAGTTTTGATTTCTGATTAAGGATGAACGCGCGGCACCCCTACATGTCATATGAACACCTCATTGAATGGGAAGAGAGGGTCTTAAAATCCTACTTCATTCTTATGATCGGACGGCCATGAGGAACACCTTAATCAAAAATATAAATTTAACTACAAAACTAGTTAGATCTAAATTAACATATCTCATATACAATTTAAGATCTAACTAATACATGCTTTGCATACATATCATGTATCAAAAATTGATCTAATTAATATACTTTCAGATCTGATACATCACATGTAATATCTAAAAAATAAGATTTAAATTGAACTATTCAAAATTAAATCTATTCTAGACAAGTTACTAGAATAATTCTACAACTAGTCTAGGCATGCAACAGATCAATTTTATAAATAATTAAAATTTTATTTTTTATTTTTTGATCAAATTATAATAATTATAATATTAGAAGAATAAATTATATTTAATTCATATTTTAATCTCATTAAAATATAAAACTTAAGACCATTCATGGATTCAACTAATCCTACTCTAGTCATGCATCTTATGCATGTTAGATCTTCTTAGATTTAATTTTAGATCCTATTATATTTGATATGATATAAAATTTTTTAATATTAGATAAATTAAAATTAAAATCAGATCTAAAATAGAGCCAACAACCTAGCTCTAATACCACTTGAAGGAGGAAAACCATTTTTCCTCGTAGGATCTTCCAGATTTCATCAAATATGAGGTGGAATAATTTTTAAAAATAATTATCTTATATATTTTAGATCTAATTCTATAGATCTAATTTTATTATCTGATATTTAAAATCTAAAATTAAATCTAAAACTATGATGAAAGAAGAAGTACCTCAAGGGTAATCCGATTACCCTGTAGATGATCTCTGCACAGCCCGAGGTTCTGATGTAGCCATGCAAGCACCTGATCTCTACCAGTATCCACTTAGGCAAGATCTGAAACATCTTCTCCTCACAAATCTATACTCTAAAATTAGATCTTTATCTGATTTGAAAGTGCTTCAGAACTCCTTCTGAAGTTGGAGCAGCAGCCTATCGAAGATGTCCTGCAGCCTTCTGTTCCAGGCATCACCACGCCTTGGATCTTTGCCAGATGAATGTCCAATTATTTGGACATGAAGAGGGGAGGAAGGAGAGTAGGGAGGATGTGGACAAGAGGGAGGGGGCAGCAGCTATTGGGTTTTGTACATAAAATAATTTCTTCCATGAAACCCAAGGCGCAGCAGGGTTTATATTGACCTTGTATGCTGCGCAGTGCCACATCATTCAACCAATCAAAAAATTCTAATAAATTATAGAAAAATTCTAATTGGTAGAGTGATGTCATCTGATCACATCAGATAATAATCTCCACCCTCTATCCTAAGTTGGGACCAACATTGGATAAGCTCAATCAAGGTGGTGCCAAAGAGTCCATGTTTATCAGGACACTTTGGTTCTTATCCATTTGGGGTGCCCAATTAATCCAATTGGGCTCATGCCATAATCTAATTATGGCACCCAATTCAATTGAATTTTGGCATGTGGACACTCCATAAAAATCCTCCAATGAGCTCTCTTCAGTTTAAGACCCATATGTCAACTTTTGATAGATGTCCTAAAATAAAATTGACAGGTGCTAGGAATTAGCAGGTGTTATCTTAAATTCATCTCATGATTTAGGACAAGCCTTTTTTGAGCTAGACAAGCTTCATTTAGACTAAGAAAAACCTTTCAAAGATTCTTTGGATGAGTCAAATCATATTTGGCTCAGTAGAGATAGAAAAGATTACACGAGGAGAAAGTTAGGCTCAATCGAGTGCTAGCACGATTTCTTTGAACCTAATTGGATCTAATCTAAATCAATTAAGTTAGCCCAATTGATGACATCCAGATCCTAACCGTTGTTTGTGTGACCTAGTTAGGTTCAATTTTGTATGGTTATAAGACATGTCATGATCTCATCATCGACATCATCGAAACTCCTTTAGATGGATCAGAACTCTTTTGATTCAGACAATTAGAATGATCGATCATCAATATCATTCTAATTGCTCCCAAAATCCACCAGGGACACCTAGCAGTATGTGGTGGCAACGCATCAGAACTAAAGATGAACCTCTCGGTGCAGCTACCTGTGTGATTGAGTTCCTCTATCATGAGTTCCGACTGAATTAGGGTTAAGGTGAACTCGTCAAACCCAACATCAGTCATATGAGTTAATCGATCGATCTGAGTCTGATGTAAAATCTTAATAGAAAACTCTTTTCCATTATTTCACTCTGCCATAGCCATGGGCTTAAGGACTCAATCTTTCGATCATCATAGGACTACTCCTCTCATCTACCGAGGTTGATAGATCCCATCTTGGTGCGACCTAATTCCTACAATGAATATGCTACAGCCAACATACACCTCAGGGTTTCGAATGGCTAGGAGACCGAGTTATGGTATAGTTAAACTATAACACACTCAAAGTAAACTGTCGATGCACCTCAGGTCAAAGAACTAGACACGTAACTGCAGCATCGAGCTAGTCATCGACGAGAAGGTAGACTTCCTTATGACTGCTCGATATGGTCACGCTCAGTACTCTCATTCTCAACGAATACGTGTACTGTCACTCTGATGTCTCCACACCATAGACTCAAGACATATCTATCCTAAGAAAGTGATCGTACACCAACCTTTTGGATCGATCACCATCCTCAAGATGATCCTATGGTCAGGAGCTGTTTATGAGTTTGTTATGTAAATTCATGCCTTAAATTTTCAACTCTTGAAAATATGAATTGACATTTCTACTAACTCAAAGGATGTATCACAGACACAATGTACACAATGTGATAGAAGAATAATCTTTTTATTCATTTATAGTCAAAATTATAAATTTGCCCTTAGATCAGTACAGGAATTTATCAGCCGATCTGGCATCTAGGGCACACATCTAACAAAAATAACTTTTATTTATTATAATTCATATACTAATACAAAAAGGAGTACAACCATCAACAGACTGACGATTGGTTTTAGGACACTATTCCCAACAATCTCCCACTTGGCCTAAAGCCAATCAGTGCAGTATCTAATACCCATCTTTGACTTGAAGTCGTCGAACTCTTTCACTGCAATGGCTTTAGTGAATGGATCGGCCAGGTTCTCCTTCCCATCGATCTGTTGAAGGTCGACGTCACCTCGATTCATGATTTTTTAGATGAGATGGTAGTGGCACAGAATATGCTTTGTCCGCTGGTGTGCCTTCGGTTCCTTCGCCTGAGCAATGGCTCCAGAGCTATCACAATATAGCAGAACTGGACCAACAAGGGAGGGTGCTACTCCGAGCTCGATGATAAATTTTCTCAGCCACACCATTTCTTTGGTAGCATCTGATGCAGCGACATACTCTGCCTCACAAACTGAATCAGCCATAGTGTGCTGCTTGGAACTCTTCTAGCAAACAGCACCACCATAAAGGGTAAAAATAAATTCTGACACACTCTTGCTATCATCATGATCAGACTGAAAACTAAAGTCTGTAAACCCTATAAGTCTCAAGTCCGATTCACCATAAACAAGCCACTGGTCCTTAGTATTTCTTAAATACTTCAAGATGGTTTTAACAACCTTCCAGTGATTCTCCCCTGGATCAGATTGGTATCTACTCACTACTCCTAGTGAGTATGCCACATCTGGTCGTGTACATGTCATGGCATACATGATAGATCCCACTGTCGAAGCATATGAAATTCTATCCATACGCTCTCTCTCTTGAGGTGTTGTCGGACAATCTCTTTTTGAGAGAGAAATTCCATGGCCTATCGGTAAATAGCCCTTTTTGGAATTCTCCATGTTGAACTTCTTCAGCATAGTATCAATGTACGTGGACTGGGATAAGCCAAGCAACCTTTTAGATCTATCCCTATAGATCCTCATCCCTAAGATGTAGGAAGCTTCTCCTAGATTCTTCATGGAGAACTATGACGATAGCCAAATCTTTATTTCTTGTAATGCAGGGACATCATTTCCGATTAAGAGAATATCATCCACATACAATACAAGAATACCACTACTGGACCATTAGCCCACTTATAAATGCAGGACTCTTCTCCATTCTTAACGAAGCCATACATTTTGATCGTCCTATCAAAATGTATGTTCCAACTCCGGGATGCCTACTTAAGTCCATAAATAGACTTCTGTAGCCTGCATACCTTAGACTCATCTGTGGATGTGAATCCTTTAGGTTGTATCATATACTTCTCTTCATTCAGCTCTCCATTTAGAAAAGCTGTCTTCACATCCATCTGTCAGATTTCATAGTCCAGATGGGCAGCTATCGCAAGCATAATCCGAATGGATTTGAGCATTGCCACAGAAAAAAATATCTCGTCATAGTCTATATCATAATGTTGACGATATCCCTTGACAACCAGACGGGCTTTATAGGTCTCCACCTTTCCGTCTGCGCCCCTCTTCCTCTTGAAGACCCACTTACACCCTGTGGGTTTTACTCCTTCGGGTGGATCAACCAATGTCCACACATCGTTGACCTTCATGGACTCCATTTTGGATTTCATGGCCTTTAGCCATTTCTCAGAGTCAGATCTCTGCATTGCATCCATGTAGGTGATCAGATCCTCATCGTTTTCATCAAGTTCGACAGGATCGCCATCCTGGATCAAGAAACCATAGTATCTATCTGATTGATATGGTACTCTATCAGACTGCCTTAAGGGTGCAGGAACAATGGGCTCTGGATCTGATCTAACTAAATCCGATTTAGGTTCAGCAATTTGTGTCGATTTTTTCACCTATCGAACTTTCTCAAGTTCGATCTTAGAGGTAGCAATCCCTTCACCAAGGAACTCTTTTTTCAAAAAGATTGCCTTAAGGCTGACAAACACCTTATGCTCATCAGCTAGATAGAAATAATACCCTTTGGTCTCTTTTGGGTACCCTATGAAATAATACTTGTCAGACCTAGGTCCAAGCTTATCTGTAATTCAACATTTAACATAAGCCAGACACCCCCAAACCCTAAGGTGCAAGAGTACTGGCTTACATCCTATCCATATCTCATATGGCATTTTGGTTACAGACTTATTCGAAACCCTATTTAGAAGGTAACAAGTCGATTCGAGCACATATCTCCAGAGGGAGATCGACAGACCAGCAAACCCCATCATGGATCGAACCATGTCCAACAAGATCCGATTCCTCCTTTCAGACACACCATTATGCTGTAGTGTTCCAGGAGGAGTCCACTAAGAGAGAATCCCATTCTTCTCAAGATATGTCAGAAACTCATTGGAAAGGTATTCACCTCCTCGATCAGATCGAAGAGTTTTAATACACTTCTCAATTTATTTTTCTATCTCATTTTGGAATAGTTTGAACATTTCAAATGACTCTGACTTATGTTTCATTAAATAGACATACCCATACCTCGATAAGTCATCTGTGAAGGTTATGAAGTAGAAATATCCACCTCTTGCACTTGAGCTCATGGGTCCACATACATCAGAATGTACTAGACCCAAGACTTCACTGGCTCGCTCACCTTTTCTAGTAAAGGTGATTTGGTCATCTTTCCAAGAAGACAGGACTCACAGGTTAGAAGTGATTCACAATCACCAACTTCAAGAATTCCTTTTTGAGCCAACCTGTTTATCCTATTCTTATTGATATGACCTAGCCTACAGTGCCAAAGTAGACTTTTGACATATTGTCCATTTTAGGGCATTTATTGGAGGTTTGAACCACATTAACAGGCTATGATAGAAAGTAAATTCCATTATTTAGTTGTCCAACAAACATTGTAACACCATTCAAAATGACATTGCAAACATTTTCTTTTATTAAAAATTCATAACTGTACATGGCCAAAAGGCCTACAGAAATAATATTTAATAAAAAGTTTGGGCAATAGTGATATTCACTCAGAATTACATTACAAGAGTTGATTATAAGGTTCATGATTCCTAAAGCTAGAACTAGAACTTTGCTTCATCTTCAACGTTCAGGAACCTCTCGCCTTCATCAAATCTCCTACTGACCTGCAGACCCTGTATCGAATTACAGATATGATAAGGGCTCCCGATATCCAATACCCAGGCAATAGTATCATAAATGGAAAAGTTGCAAGGTGTTATCATATAATTACCTTGCTTCTTCTTCGGCCTGTTCGGGTCTAGGGAGGCAATGTATAGAGGACAGTTCCTCTTCCAGTGCCCCTGCTTCTTGCAAAAGAAGTACTCCACCTGGCTCTAATCAAGCTTGCACTTCTTGGTCTGATCCTATGCTGACATCCCAGCATGCAGCTGCACCTTCTTATTCTTCTTCTTCTTGTTCTTCTTCCCTTTCTTAAAGGGTCGACGACTAGAAGAAGACCCTCCCACAATATTTACCGACTCCTTATGGAGCTGGTGGTCCTTCTCAAAGTTCTGCAGCAACCCCAACAAGCCCTGGTAGTTCACTGCAGGCTTTGTCATCCGAAAATGAGTAAGAAAGGGGAGGAAGGACTTGGGCAAAGAATTAAGGATCGCATCCTTACCGAGCTGCTCGTGCAAGGAAAAGCCCAGTTTACTTAGGTGCTCAATCATTTCGATCAAGTACAGTACATGATCGATGACTGAGGCCCCATTCCTCATCCGAGCATTGAAAATGGCACAACTAGTTTTCTGCCTTTCAACATCGTCAGGCATGCCAAAAGAGTCGTTCAACATTTGAAGCATCTCCTACGGCTGGACGTTCTCAAACCTGTGGCTGAACTCATCATTCATTACCATCAGCATTATGCACCGAATGGTGGTGCGGTCGTTGAGCCACTTCTGATAAGTGTCTCAGACCATCTCTCTAGCATTCGGGGCTGGCTCCTCAGGTGCCAGATCCATTACTACATAAAGGATCCATTCATGCTCAAGGATGATTTTCAATTTTCGATACCAGCTATCGAAATTAGGTCCCATGAGCTTGTCATTATCTAATAATGATCGGAGCGATAGGGTAGTGGCCATAGTTGCATAAAGAAAAACCAGACCTTTATTAGTATATAAATTATTAATACTAAAGACTTAGACTTTAGTCTAAAGTTTCTCCCAGTATTTTTATGAGCTGGTAGCATTAACCTCCAATTTGAGGAATTACTATAATTCTTTAGTGGGTACTAGAATCCACACAAACCACACACGAGCCCAACTTTGGTTGGTCAATCCATGTGCATCTATGGGTAGGTTCATAACCAGTTGTTTCTCTAAACAACTTCTAGTAATTAATTTTGCCCCAGAACCTAATCAGTAGGCTTTGGCCTCCACTGAAAAGATCTGGTTAGGTCCAACCATTAACATGATTTGATTCGGTGAATCTGACCAATAAATGATCAGGCCCGATTTTGACCGGCCAATCTGACCACCATCAGAAAGACTCAACCAAATGATCATATTATGAATGATAATTTTATTAGTCAATAAGCACCAGGCCTTTGGGCCTCCAGTGATTATTAAACTAATGGACTCATTATCACTCACTTAATGGGAGGCTATGACTTAGTTATCACTATAACTTAATCATTTTAGGGACCTAATAATTTTTGAGGATTTTTATTAAAGGATAGAAGAGAAAAAATTAACCAGCCAATTTTAATCCTCCCACTGACTTCACCAAGTCAGATTAAAAAGGATTTAATTAAAGCCGGCATTAGAAGCACCTAAATCAGTCACACTGATTTACCTAATGACATGGGTGAGCCCTAATCACCAAGTGATCTAATCAAAATCTAACTCATCAGGTTGGCCAAGTAAGTGAGATTAGTGATGAGGATATGCCACTAACTCGTCAAAGATTGAATTAATGCGAGTAGCTCCCACTTAAAAACCACTAGTTAGACTGCCGAACTTACCTTAGACACCAACCAGTTCATTAGTTTTAATTTGATCAACTTAGTAAATAGGGTTCCACCACGTAGCCATGAATTAAGTCCATCTTGGTCTAGTTAAAGACATGGACCCATTCAACTACAACTATTGGAGTTGAGTCTAGAGTGTCCTTGACCTAATCTAATTCAACTTTTGATTAGATTTTACCAATTACTCTAATTTAGTCCATTTCTTTATGCTAACCTTAGGTCTAACCTAATTATGGACCTAATCCATCTAACCCATTGACCCACAAGTTTATGCAATTGTCTTAGGTCTTAATTCACAATTCTAGACCAATTAGACAACACTTAATTCTTTTAATTAAGTATCTAGACTGATGGGTCAGGGTTTGACATTTCAAAAATAATTTTTAAATTTGAAAGGTTTTATTTTCTGTTCACCAAATGTGTTGACTCATTTCACAAACGGATCAGTACATTTCATAAATAGCAATCCTATTGCTAATTACTTAACAAAAAATAACTCAATCAAAATAAATCATGAATATTCCTTTAGATCTAATCTAACACATTCATGATAAATTTCACAATTGAACCTTTACAATTAAGTCCTTTCACTGCTTCGTCTGCATGGGATATAATCGCATCAGCACCCCTACCGCCATAGGAGAACCCTATCGAATGGGAGGAGAGGTCCTTCAAACTCTACTTTTCTCCTATGACCGGATGACCATGGCAACCAACCCAATTAGACTACTTGCTACTTGAATCAAGTATATCTAAATATACCAATTTTAAAATTTAAATTTCAAATTTCAAATTTCAAATTTCAAATTTCAAATTTCAAATTTTGAATTTCAAATTTCAAATAAATTTCAAATTTCAAATTTTTGAATTTCAAATTTTGAATTTTAAATTTTGAATTTCAAATTTGAAATTTCAAACAAATTTTAAATTTCAAATTTTGAATTTTGAATTTCAAAATTTTAAATTTTAAATTTTAAATTTCAAATTTTAAAATTCAAATTTTAAATTTTGAATTTCAAATTTTTGAATTTTGAATTTCAAATTTTAAATTTCAAAATTTAAATTTCAAATTTTGAATTTCAAATTTTAAATTTAAACTTTTAGATTACTACTTAATCTACGCATGCAAATGTATATCATATTTTAGAACCTACTTTGATACCATTTGTGAGAATTTCAGTGCAGGGGTAAAATGATAATTTTAAATTTTTTTTAAATTATAATTTTACAGTAAAAATTATTAATTAATCTAATTAATTAACATATATTAACCTTACATAAGAATCTAAATATGATATATATAGCATGCATTTAAATTTGAAATTTCAAATTCTCTACAGTAAATATTTTACTGTTATGTGTTCAGAACACATTACCTTCGTGCAAGTAGTCGATCGCTGCAGTCTGATCACCATCAAAAAAGTTTGATTATTGCAATACAGCCACATAGTATGTCTGGCCTCCACAGATCATCCACATGAAGCTCCCGATCTGATCGGCTCCTCACGAATGCTAGTTCGTTGCAGAATCTTTTCGACGGCTGATGCTGATCAAACTTCTTCGATCTTGATCTGTCGACTCTTTGGATACTCTGGATCATTAGCAGATATACTTGAGAGGTTGATGAAGCTCTCTCTAAAATTTGATGGGCTCAAGACACTCGTAGCTCACTTTCTCACTTCCCGAACCCTAGGCAGAAACCCTAGGGTACACAAGAAAAACCTTGCGCCCACTCTCCTTTTTCTTTTCTCTTCTTTTCTTTTCTTTTCTCATGCAGAGGGTCTATCTGACATCCCCTTTTTCTCTCTCAGATCAGATGTCACACGCCCCACCTTCTCATTTCTTTTAAAACAGTGCAAGACGTGTCTTTACAGCATTTTTACAGCGTAAGAGGATAAAGCTAGGTGGTTGCTTACTTGAATTCAAATCGAATTTAAATTCAAATACCAACCAACCAATCTTTATCCACTCTTGGCATGAAAATAGAGGGGCGTGGGCTTCTTTGTGCATGGAGAGTTTACACGAGAATCTTTTTCTTGTGTAGAATAAGTGGCGCACAAAAGAAAGGGGTGGTGCATGGGATTTGTTGCCCATTCAAATTCAAACATCCTTTGAATTTGAATGGCCAACCAACCATCTTTATCCATCCAAATGGTGCACAAAGGAGGGGCGTGGGATGGCTTCTGTGTGAGAGAAAATTCATGAGAATTTGTTTCTCGTGAATTCAAATGGGCGCAGGTGAGTGAGGTGGCGTAGGAAGATAAATCAAAGGTGGTTTCAAACCTAATTGAACCAACCTTATTAAAATAGGTTAGGCACAATTATACTAAATTAAACCTAACATAATTAGGCTTAATTAGGCTCAATAAAATCTTAATCAAATCAGGAATTGACTAAGCCCAACCCCTAATCAGATCAGGGACCAAACCACGTCGGCGATTAGGTCAACTCTTAACCTAATCGGGTCAAGCCCAACTGAATCCAATTCAATTGGACTTGATCCAAAAATAATTACTCAATCAAATTAAGTTAATTAGTGGTCAAATTACTAATTAAATCTCTCATAAATATTGAGTCCAAATCTGATGGGCAATCGGACATCAAAGTCCATCAATATGAAACCCTGATCGAAGAGTCCCAAACCAGTGCGACTCATGACCCCGATACCCAAAATATGTGGAACTCATGATCAGAGAATCTTGATTCTCAATCACAGAGTCCCCGAGCATTAGGACTCTTGGTCGAAGAGTCCCAGTCCAGTGGAACTCTTCACCAGCCTTCAGATCAGATAGGAACCTCTAATGTGTGTGATCTCGCAGGTTCGAACCTAAGCCGGTAGCACATGAACCAATTCCTGTACTAATCGAAGTGACCATCTAGCAATGGTACCCAACATTCGGATAGATCGAATAGTCAGAATCGCAACACTCAGAACCTATGCAAATATGGTTACTGTATAATTCATCCCTTTTGACCCCTGTGTTTAGGATGACTCAGGGTTAAACTGTCAACCCTGATTAGATCATCCGAATCATGCTCAACTCAAACAGTCCTGTGACTTTTCACTAGGACTATCCTAGCCAAGATTTTACTAAATTGAAACACGACTGTACACAGCTCCTGAACTGGAGTGGTCAATCCCATCTTGACACGCGCACCGATAAGTCAAGTATTTGACTACACCCAACAACCTTCCGTCACTGAATTAGAAATTCAGGTAGTCCAGTGCCTATGTGCAGTGAGTTGCTTGCAAGTCACCGTGGCCGACTCAGGTCGGAGGGATAGTTATACCTATATCCCATCGGAGCAAATCTTGACAGTAGAAAAAGCTTCGGAGTCAGTCACGTTCAGTGCAGATGTACCCTTACATCTTACCTGTATGCCATACCAATGTCTCCACACTCTTTGGTTAAGAGGACAACCAACCCATATGGCACACAACGACCTATGCTTGATAAACATTGTTGTCCTTGGTAACAACGTATCATTTGGTCACGAACAGGTTTAAGGACTAAACGACAAATCCTCCTTTGTCGAGTCTAAATAGTCCTAAGGACTTCACCACAATACAGGAGTTTATTAGAAGATGAAACAATTTGTGATGAAAATTGCCAAAATAATTTTTATTTATTACAATTCATATGCTAATACAAAAAAGAGCACAACCATCAACAGGCTGACGATTGGCTTTGGGATACTATTCCCAACAATAAGAACCCCACTTTATCTCCAAAAGTTGGCACCAACATTGGATAAGCACAAAGAGAGTTGGCACCAAGGAGTCTAATCTTATCAAGTCTTTCCAATCCTTATCCACTTGGGGTGCCCACTTAATCCAATTTGGCTCACGCCATAATCTAATTATGGCACCCAATTTGATGTGGTTTGGCATGTGGACACTCCACAACAATCTTCCAATGAGCTCTTGCCAAGTGACCTTCAGTTTAAGACTCATATGTCAACATTTGACAGATGTCCTAAAATAAAAATGGCAGGTGTCAGGAATTAGTAGGTGTTGTCTTAAATTCATATCATAAATTAAGACAAGCCTTTTCTAAGATGGACAAGCTTCATTTAGACTAAAAGAAACCTTCTCAAAGTTCTCTGGATGAGTCAAATCATATTTGGCTCAGTCGAGATAGAAAAGATTACACGAGGAGAAAGTTAGGCTCAATCGTGTGCTAGCATGATTTTCTTGAACCTACTTGGATTTTATCCAAATCAATTAGGTTAGCCCAATTGATGACATCCAGACCCTAACCCTTATTTATGTGACCCAGTTAGATTCAATTCCGTATGGTAATGAGATATGTCATGATCTCATCATCGACATCATCGAAACTCCTTTCGATGGACCAGAACTCTTCTGATTCAGACGATTAGAATGATCGATCATCAATATCATTCTAATTGCTCTCAAAATCTACCAGTGACACCTAACAGTATGTGGAGGCAACTCATCAGAACTAAAGATGAACCTCTCGGTGTAGCTACCTATGTGATTGAGTTCTTCTATCATAAGTCCCGACTGAATTAAGGTTAAGGTGAACTCGTCAAACCCAACATCAGTCATATGAATCAATCGATCAATTCGAGTCCAATGTGAAACCCTAATGAAAAACTCTTTTTCATTATTTCACTCTACCATGGCCATGGGCTTAAGGACTCGATCTTTCGATCATCATAGGGCTACTCCTCTCATCTATCGAGGTTGATAGATCCCATCTTGGTGCGATCTAGTTCCTATAATGAATATGCTACAGCCAACATATATCTCAGAATTTTGAATGGCTAGGAGACAGAGTTATGGTGTAGTCAAACTATAACACACTCAAGGTAAACTGTCGATGCACCTCAGATCAAAGAACTAGACATACAACTACAGTATCGAGTTAGTCATCGACGAGAAGATATACTTCCTTATGACTGCTCGATATGGTCACGCTCAATACTCTCGTTCTTAATGAATACCTGTACTCTCACTCTGGTGTCTCCACACTGTAGACTCAAGACACATTTACCTTAAGAAAGCAATCGTACACCAACCTTTCGGATCGATCACCATCCTCATGATTATCCTATGGTCAAGAGCTGTTTATGAGTTAGTTATGTAAATTCATGTCTTAAATTTTCAACTCTTGAAAATATGAATTGACATTCCTACTAACTCAAAAGATGTATCACAGACATAATGTACACAATGTGATAGAAGAATAACTCATTTATTGATTTATAGTCAAAATTATAAATTTGCCCTTAGATTTGTACAGGAATGTGTCAGCCAATCTGGCATCTAGGGAACACATCTAATAACCTTAGGGTCTCGGGGTGCCCGATCTATGTCAAACGGTTAGTTATAAATAAACTCGGACCTAGGTCTGACAAATACATATTCATAGGGTACCCCAAAGAGACCAAAGGATATTTTTTCTACCATGCTGATGAACAAAAGGTGTTCGTCAGCCTTAAGACAACCTTTTTAGAAAAGGAGTTCTTTGATGAAGGAATCATTGCCTCTAAGGTTGAACTTGATGAAGTTCATGTTGGGAAATATGTCCCAAAAAGCCAATCGTTAAGCTGTTGACAGTTGAGCAACCAAGTATTGTAATTGATTTGTTAATAAATAAAATATATTTGGCATCTTCATCATAAGCTTTCATCTTCTAATGAACTCCGTTGTTATGATAAAGTCCTTAGGACTATTTAAGTTCGATAAAGAGAGGATTTATCGATTAGTCCTTAAAACTGTTCATGACCAAATGATAAGCTGTTAATAAGGACGACAGCTTCTATCGAGCATAGGTCGCTGTAGGCCATATGGGTTGGTTGTCCTCTTAACCAAGGAGTGTGGAGACACTGGTATGGCATATAGGTGAGATGTAAGGGTACATCATCATTGAACATGACCAACTCCAGAGTATTCTGCTGTCGAGAATGTCTCTGATGGGATATAGGTATAAGTGTCCCTTAGACTTGAGATCGCCTCAGTGACTTGCAAGCAACTCACTGTGCTTTGGTACTGGACTAACTAAATTTTTAATTCAAAGATGGAAGGCTTCTGGGCACAGTCAAGTACTTGCGAAGTCAGAGTGTGATCGAGATGGGATTGACCACTCCAAGAGTTGGAGAAGAATGAGTCGCTGTATTTCAATTTAGCAAAACCTTGGCCAGGGTAATCCATCAGATGGATTTGATATTTTGAAATACAATGTGGACAACCTGATTAGAGTTGACAGTTGAACTCTGGGGTGTCCTATGATCATTTTGGTCAAGGGGATGAATTATATGAAAACTATATCCGCATGGGTTCTAAGGATGTTGTTCTATACATTCGACCTATCCGATCGTCGGGTACCATTGCTAGATGGTCACTTCGATTGGTACAGGAATTTATTCTTGTGCTACCGGCTTAGGTTCGGACCTATGAGGTCACACACATTAGAGTTCATGATCCGATCGGATGGTTGATCAACGATTAAGAATCATTCTAGGGTTAAATGATCAATACGATTGACATTTAACCCAGTGCAAGTATTGCAGGAGGATCGATTAGCAATTCAATTGCTAATTGGCTTAATTTGATTAAGCCAATGGGCTGAGATTAAGTCTAATTAAATATGATTTAATTAGATTTATTTTGAGCTTGATTGGATCAAGTCCAATTGGTTTATCGGATAAGCCAAGTGCAAGAAAAAACTAGTCCTAGTTCAACTAGGACTTGGGTCAATCTAATTTCTAATTTGATTAAAAAATTAAATCAGATTTAAATCTAATTTAATCTGATTAAATTAGATTTTTAATTGGGTTAAGACCTATTTTAATTAGGTTAATCTAATTTTGGTTTGACTTGGTTTGGAAAACCAAATTAAAACAAGTCATAAGATAGAATCCTAGTAAGACTAGGATTCCACCTTGCACCACATAAGCCTTCCCCACACCCTCTCTCTTATTCAATGTCAATCTCCACTTATTTTGTGTGACAAAAGCCCTCTCCCAGGTCTCTCCCACATTCACAAAAGGTTTTCTCTCTTCTTTCTTACATGAAAGGTGGTTTGGATCAAATCTAAAAGGAATAAGTTTGGATTTCAAATTCTATGAGATAGAGTTTTAGAAATCCAAAACTCTTTCAATTTTGCACCGAATTTATCCAAATTTTTTTTGAAATTTTTATAAATTTTAGGGTACACATTGTGCACCCTTTTCTAGTGATCCATGCATAAAAATATGGAGGAGGTGCTCAAGAGTTGGGCGCCCCTTAACTTGCCATGTTTGGATAAGCCTTGACTAGGTATTTGACCTAGATAAGGACCTATCATATCTCTCTGTATAAAATGAGTTTCTTCATGAAATTTTAGGAGAAGATAGAGATTTGAGATACCTTTTCTACATCCAAAAATCAGAGAGAAAGACCTTAGGTTCGTGGAGATATAAAAGATGCAAGTTAGGATATCTAGAGAGAAAAACGTGAAGAAGAAGAGGGTCTTCTTCTAGGGTTTTTTATTTTCATATCTTTCCTCCCTCCATCTTGAGTTTCCTGAGAGTGTCTCAGATTTGAAACTCTTCCTTTTACTTTCCATCTTTGGAAGAGTCCAAATCAAGAAGAAGGAGGCACCTGATCAACCATCAAAGAAGGATCAGCGCAGTACTAGCATACTGTGCTGATTTCCTGAAGCAGGACTTCTGATCGAGATTTGTGGGCTCGTGTGGATGACTCCTAGAGGCCGGATGCATGTGCAGCTTGCAACATCATCCTTAAGTCCGGATCAGCGAGGTTAAAGCATCTAACTTGCAAGGTAATAGATCTGATCTATTGTTTAATACATACATTAGATGTGGTATAGAAATATGTTGATATGATCAACATGTAGTTCATGCTATATTTATATATTTTAATTTTTGATTTAATGCTATGTAATAATCATGTAATAGGATCTTAGATCTAGGGATTCTCTGATTTTAAAAAATAAATTTTGATTTATTTTAGTCTTCCGCTGTATGATCTTGAAAAAGTTTCAAGATCTAACCCTGAAACCCTAGATCTGGTTCCTACAATTGGTATCAGAGCCTAGGTTCTTTATTACATGATTATTTATACATGCTTAGATTATTTCTTAGATTAGATCTAATTTATAATCTAATTATTAAATCTGAAATTAAAATTTTAGATCAATCACAAACTGCAAGGTTGTCCTGCTGTAAGGTTTACCCCTTACAGTGCAAAGGTTGTCCTAGTTTGTGTAGATCTATCTTTGATCATAAATTTGTTAGATATGATCTAGATTAAATTTATAATTTATTAGATTTAAAAGATGTTTAAATCTAAAATAAAATCTCTTTGTTAATAATTTTTGTGCAAAGAAATTGTTTAAAGTTGAAATTGTTTCAATTACATGAACCTGTTTAGATTAGATCTAAAGTAGTTTCATATTTATTTCACTTGTGTCTTGATTATGAATCAAACATGTAATATGGTTGGTAGAATCATATTATAAAATTATTTTACAAATATGAAAATTATTTTTTGAAAAGCCGAACCCAACCCTCAGCCCAAAACTTAATTAAGAATTAAGAAGTTGTTTGATTAGGTTCTAGGATTGTGAGTTGAAGAACTTAAGACACAAATCATAACACACTGGGTTAATGGGTTAGTGGAAATTAGGTCCATTAATTGGGTTAGACCTATGGTTAGATTAAAGATGGACTTAATTAGAGAATTGACTAAATCTAATCAATTATTATCTTAGATTAGGTCAAGGATTCTCTAGATCAATTACAATAGTTGTAGTTGGTCAAGTCCATGTCTTTAACGAGAACCAAATGGACTTGATTCTTGGCTAAGCGATCTAGCACGAACTGTTAGGTTGATCTAATCGAAACTAATTAAACCAGTTGGTGTCTAAGGTAAACCAGACCGGTGGTTTTTAATTGGGAGCCCACTTACCTGGCCATTTCTGATGGTGTCTAAGGCAAGCTTTGGCAGACCCTCCCACTGATCGAATTTACCTGGCCTCTTGGTGAAATTATGTTTTGATCGGATCACTTGACTATTCGAGCTGACCCATGTCAGCTAGGTAAATCAGTGTGACTGATTTAGGTGCTCCTAGACCAGCCCTTTTAATGGTCTCCCTTAAGCTGACTTGGTGAAGCCAGTGGGAGGATCATGATAAGCTGGTTCATCTGACCTCATCCCCTATATTATTTAAATCCTCTAAAATTATTAGGTCCTTAAAATGACAAAGTTATGGAGATAACTGAGCCATAGCCTCCCATTAAGGTGTTTGATAATGAGTCCATTAACTCAATAATCATTGCAGACCCAAAGGCCTGGTGCTTGTTGACTAATAGAATTATCACTCATCATATGACGACTTGGAAGTGTCTCTTTAATGGTGGTTAGGTGAGCCAACCAAAGTTGGGCTTAATCATTCATTGGTTAGATACACCAAGTATGATCATGTTAATAGTTGGACCTAACCGGATCCTTAGAGTGGAGGCCAAAGCCTACTGATTAGGTTTCTGGGGCAAAATTAAAATTACTAAAAATTATTTAGAGAAACAATTGGTTATGAACCTACCCTTAGATGTACATGGGTTGGCCAACCAAAGTTGGGCTTGTGTGCAATCTAAGTGGATTCTAGTACCCACTAAGGAATTAGGGTAATTCCTCGAATTGGAGGTAGAGGCTACCAATTCGAATAAAATAGTGAGAGAAACCTTTTGATTAAAGTCCAAATCTTTAGATTTAATGAATCAATTACTAATTAGGTTATGGTTCTCCTTTGTGCAAATATGGCCACTTCCCTAACGCTCCGATCATTGTTGGATAATAATAAGTTGGTGGGACCCAACTTCGGTAGCTGGTATCGAAAGTTGAAGATAGTCCTGGAGCATGAACGGATCATATATGATAATGGATCCTGCACCTGAGGAGTCAGCTGTCAATGCATGTGGAACAGTCAGAGACACTTACCAGAAGTGGCTCAGTGATCGGATCACGGTGCGCTGTATCATGCTGGCTACCATGAGCGACGAGTTCAGTCGTAGATTCGAGATGGCTCAGCCAAAGGACATGCTTCAAGTGTTGGAGGATGCCTTTGGCACACTCGATGACGTAGAGAGGCACAAGACTAGTTGTGCCATCTTCAACGCCAAAATGCGGGATGGTGCCTCTGTCACTGATCATGTATTGTACATGATCAAGCTGATGGAACGATTGAGCAAGCTCGACTTTCCCTTGCATGAGCAGCTTGGTAAAGATACAATACTGAACTCACTGCCCAAGTCTTATCTCCCATTCCTCACTCATTATACAATGACAAAGCCTGAAGTAAACTACCATGGGTTACTTGGGTTGCTTCAAAACTTTGATAAGGATCACCAACTCCTCAAGGAGTCGGTGAACTCAGTGGGAGGTTCGTCTTCTGGTTCTCGATCCTTTGAGAAAGGAAAGAAGAACAAGAAGAAGAAAGTGAAGAAGGTGCAAGTTCAGGCTGGGACATCAGTGCAGAGCCAGACCAAAAAGATCAAGCCTGATAAGAGTCTATTCTACTGGCAAGCACCCTAGATTAGATAGTGTGTCAGATATCTACTTATGGCACTGTAGGCTAGGTCATATAAACAAGAACAGAATAAACAGGTTGACTCAAGAGGAAATTCTCGAAGTCAGTGATTGTGAATCACTTCCAACCTGTGAGTCCTGTCTTCTTGGTAAAATAACCAAGTCACCTTTTACTGGAAAAGGTGAGAGAGCTACTAAGCTCTTGGGCCTAGTACATACTGATGTATGCGGGCCCATGAGCACCAGTGCTAGAGATGGATATTTCTACTTCATAATTTTTATGGATGACCTATCTCGATATGGATATGTCTATCTGATGAAACATAAGTCGGATTCATTTGAAATGTTCAAATGATTCCGATGTGAAGTAGAAAAATAAACTGGGAAGAGTATTAAAACTCTTCGATCTGATCGAGGAGGAGAATATCTTTCTAGTGAATTTCTCACATATCTAGGAGAGAATGGGATTCTCTCCTAATGGACTCCTCGAGGAATACCACAGCATAATGGTGTGTCTGAAAGGAGGAATCGGACTTTGTTAGACATGGTCCGAGCCATGATGGGTTTTGCTAGCTTGCCGATATCCTTCTGGGGATATGCACTCGAATCGGCCAGTTATCTGTTAAATAGGGTTCCAAGTAAGTCTGTAATTAAGACTCCATATGAGATATGGACGGGACGTAAGCCAGCACTTTCACACCTTAGGGTCTGAGGGTGCCCGGCCTATGTCAAACGATTAGTCACAGACAAACTTGGACCTAGGTCTGACAAATGCTCATTCAAAGGATACCCCAAAGAGACAAAAGGATATTTTTTCTACCATGCTAATGAACAAAAGGTGTTCGTCAGCCTTTAGACAATCTTTTTAGAAAAGGAGTTCCTTCATGAAGGAACCGTTGCCTCTAAGGTTGAACTTGATGAAGTTCAACAGGTAGAAGGACCGACACCAATAGCTGAACCTGAGTCGGATATGATTAGATCATATCTGGAGCCCAATATACCTGCACCGTTAAGGCGATCTGGTAGAGTACTGCGTCAGCCGGACAAACACTACGGTTTCTTGGTCCGGGATGGTGATCCCATCGAACTTGATGAGAATAATGAGGATCCGATCACCTATATGGATGCAATGCAGAGACCTGATTCTAAGAAATGGCTTGAAGCCATAAAATCCGAAATGGAGTCCATGAAGGTCAATGATGTATGGACATTGGTTGACCCACCTGAAGAGGTTAAACCCATTGGGTGTAAATGGGTCTTCAAAAAGAAGAGGGGCACAGAAGGAAAGGTGGAGACCTATAAAGCCCGTCTGGTCGCCAAGGGGTATCGTCAACATTATGGTATTGACTATGATGAGATGTTTTCCCCTGTGGCAATGCTCAAATCCATTCGGATAATGTTTGCAATAGCTGCCCATCTGGATTATGAGATCTGCCAGATGGATGTAAAGACAGCTTTCCTGAATAGAGAGCTGACCGAAGAGATGTATATGATACAACCTGAGGGGTTTACATCCACAGATGAGTCCAAGGTGTGCAAGCTTCAGAGATCCATTTATGGACTGAAGTAAGCTTCTCGGAGTTGGAACATGCATTTTGATAAGGTGATCAAAACGTATGGCTTCATTAAGAATGGAGAAGAGCCCTGCATCTATAAATGGGCAAAAGGTCCAGTTGTGGTATTTCTTGTCTTGTACGTGGATGACATTCTCTTAATCGAGAATGATATCCCCGCACTACAGGGAATAAATGTTTGGTTGTCATCACAGTTCTCCATGAAGGACTTGGGTGAAGCATCCTACATCCTAGGGATGAAGATCTATAGGGATAGATCTAAAAGGATGCTTGGGTTATCCCAGTCCATGTACATAGACACTGTGCTGAAGAGGTTCAGCATGGAGAATTCCAAGAAGGGCTATCTACCGATAGGCCAAGGAATTTCTCTCTCTAAGAAGGATTGTCCGATAACTCTTGAAGAGAGAGAGCGTATGAGTAGAGTCCCATATGCTTCAGTCGTGGGATCTATCATGTACGTCATGACATGTACAAGATCAGATGTGGCATACTCACTAGGAGTAGTGAGCAGATACCAATCTGATCCTGGAGAAAATCACTGGAAAGTGGTTAAAGCCATCCTTAAGTATTTGAGAAATACTAAGGACCAATGGTTGGTTTATGGCGAGTCAGATCTGAAACTTGTGGGGTTTACAGACTCCAGCTTCCAATCTGACCATGATGACAGCAGGAGCGTGTCGGGTTATATCTTTACTCTGAATGGTGGAGCCATCTGCTGGAAGAGTTCCAAGCAGCATACTGTGGCAGACTCTGTTTGTGAAGCGGAGTACATCGCAGCATCGGATGCTGCGAAGGAAGCTATGTGGCTGAAGAAATTCATCAACGAGCTCGGAGTAGCACCCTCCCTCGATGGTCCAGTTCTGCTCTACTACGACAGCACTGGTGCCATAGCTCAGGTGAAGGAACCCAAAGCACATCAGCGGACGAAGCACATCTTGCGCCGCTTCCACCTGGTCCGAGAGATCGTGGATCGAGGTGACGTCGACCTTCAGAAGATCGACTGAAAGGAGAACCTGGCCGACCCCTTCACTAAAGCCCTGGCGATAAAGGAGTTCGACAACCACAAGTCAAAGATGGGTATTAGATACTGTGCCGAGTGGCTTTAGGACAAGTGAGAGTTGTTGGAAAATATGTCCCAAAAAGCCAATCGTCAAGCTGTTGACGGTTGAGCAACCAAGTATTGTAATTGATTTGTTAATAAATAAAATATATTTGGCATCTTCATCATAAGCTTTCATCTTCTAATGAACTCCGTTGTTATGATGAAGTCCTTAGGACTATTTAAGTTCGATAAAGAGAAGATTTATCGATTAGTCCTTAAAACTGTTCACGACCAAATGATAAGTGTTAATAAGGACGACAGCTTCTATCGAGCATAGGTCGCTGTAGGCCATATGGGTTGGTTGTCTTCTTAACCAAGGAGTGTGGAGACACTGGTATGGCATACAGGTGAGATGTAAGAGTACATCATCATTGAACGTGACCAACTTCAGAGTATTCTACTGTCGAGAATGTCTCTGATGGGATATAGGTATAAGTGTCCCTTAGACTTGAGATCGCCTCAGTGACTTGCAAGCAACTCACTGTGCCTTGGTACTGGACTAACTGAATTTCTAATTCAGAGACGGAGGGCTTCTGGGCACAGTCAAGTACTTGCAAAGTCAGAGTGTGATCGAGATGGGATTGACCACTCCAAGAGTTGGAGAAGAATGAGTCGCTGTATTTCAATTTAGCAAAACCTTGGCCAGGGTAATCCATCAGATGGATTTGATATTTTGAAATACAACGTGGACAACCTGATCAAAGTTGACAGTTGAACTCTGGGGTGTCCTATGATCATTTTGGTCAAGGGGATGAATTATATGAAAACTATATCCGCATGGGTTCTAAGGATGTTGTTCTATACATTCGACCTATCCGATCATCGGGTACCATTGCTAGATGGTCACTTTGATTGGTACAAGAATTTGTTCTTGTGCTACCAG
Source organism: Elaeis guineensis (assembly GCF_000442705.2). NCBI lineage: Eukaryota > Viridiplantae > Streptophyta > Magnoliopsida > Arecales > Arecaceae > Elaeis > Elaeis guineensis. Next base: position 91,652,643 of record NC_026000.2, read on the forward strand.
CTTAGGTTCGGACCTATGAGGTCATACACATTAGAGTTCATGATCCGATCGGATGGTTGATCAACGATTAAGAATCGTTCTAGGGTTAAATGATCAATACGATTGACATTTATCCCAGTGCAAGTATTGCAGGAGGATCGATTAGCAATTCGATTGCTAATTGGCTTAATTTGATTAAGCCAATGGGTTGAGATTAAGTCTAATTAAATATGATTTAATTAGATTTATTTTGGGCTTGATTGGATCAAGTGCAATTGGTTTATTGGATAAGCCAAGTGCAAGGAAAAACTAGTCCTAGTTCAACTAGGACTTGGGTCAATCTAATTCTAATTTGATTAGAAAATTAAATCAGATTTAAATCTAATTTAATCTGATTAAATTAGGTTTTTAATTGGGTTAAGACCTATTTTAATTAGGTTGATCTAATTTTGGTTTGATTTGGTTTGGAAAACCAAATTAAAAGAAGTCATAAGATAGAATCCTAGTAAGACTAGGATTCCACCTTGCACCACATAAGCCTTCCCCACACCCTCTCATTTATTCAACGCCAATCTCCACTTATTTTGTATGACAAAAGCCCTCTCCCAGGTCTCTCCCATGTTCACAAAAGGTTTCCTCTCTTCTTTCTTACATGGAAGGTGGTTTGGATCAAATCAAAAAGGAATAAGTTTGGATTTCGAATTCTATGAGATAGAGTTTTAGAAATCCAAAACTCTTTCAATTTTGCACCGAATTTATCCAATTTTTTTTTTAAATTTTCATGGCTTTTAGGGTACACATTGTGCACCCTTTTCTGGTAATCCATGCACAAAAATATGGAGGAGGTGCTCAAGAGTTGGGTGCCCCTTAACTTGCCATGTTTGGATACGCCTTGACTAGGTATTTGACTTAGACAAGGACTCTATCATATCTCTCTGTATAAAATCAGTTTCTTTGTGAAATTTTAGGAGAAGACAGAGATTTGAGAGACCTTTGCGTCATCCAAAAATCAGAGAGAAATACCTTTGGGTCATGGAGATATAAAAGATGCACGTTAGGGTGTCTAGAGAGAAAAACATGAAGAAGAAGAGGGTCTTCTTCTAGGGTTTTTTATTTTCATATCTTTCCTCCCTCCATCTTGAGTTTCCTAAGAGCGTCTCAGATCTGAAACTCCTCCTTTTACTTTCCATCTTTGGGAGAGTCCAAATCAAGAAGAAGGAGGCACCTGATCAACCATCAAAGAAGGATCAGCGCAGTACAACAAACTATGCTGATTTCCTGAAGCAGGACTTCTGATTGAGATTCGTGGGCTCGTGTGGATGACTCCTAGAGGTCGGACGTGTGTGCGGCTTGCAACATCATCCTTAAGCCTGGATCAGCGAGGTTAGAGCGTCTAACTTGCAAGGTAATAGATCTGATCTATTGTTTAATACATACATTAGATGTGGTATAGAAACATGTTGATATGATCAACATGTAGTTCATGCTATATTTATATATTTTAATTTTTGATTTAATGCTATGTAATAATCATGTAATAGGATCTTAGATCTAGAGATTCTCTATTTTAAAAAATAAATTTTGATTTATTTTAGTCTCCGCTGTATGATCTTGAAAAAGTTTTAAGATCTAACCCTGAAACCCTAGATCTGGTTCCTACAGTTCAACAGGTAGAAGGACCGACACCAACAGCTGAAATTGAGTTGGATTTGATTAGATCAGATCTGAAGCCCAATGTACCTGTACCATTAAGACGATCCGGTAGAGTACCACATCAGCCGGATAGATACTACGATTTCTTAGTCTGGGATGGTGATCCCATCGAACTCGATGAGAACGATGAGGATCCGATCACCTATATGGATGCAATGTAGAGACCTGATTCTGAAAAATGGCTTGAAGCCATGAAATCTGAAATGAAGTTCATGAAGGCCAATAATGTATGGACATTGGTTGACCCACTTGAAGGGGTTAAACCCATTGGGTGTAAATGGGTCTTCAAAAGGAAGAGGGGTGTAGACAGAAATGTGAAGACCTATAAAGCTCGTCTGGTTGCAAAGGGGTATTGTCAACGTTATGGTATTGACTATGATGAGATATTTTCTCCTATGGTAATGCTCAAATTTATTCGGATAATGCTTGTAATAACTATCCATCTAGATTATGAGATCTGGCAGATGGATGTAAAGACAGCTTTCCTGAATGGAGAGTTGACCGAAGAGATGTATATGATACAATCTGAGGGGTTTACATCCATAGATGAGTCCAAGTGTGCAAGCTTCAGAGATCCATTTATGGATTGAAGCAAGCTTTCGGAGTTGGAACATGTATTTTGATAAGGTGATCAAAATGTATGGCTTCGTTAAGAATGGAGAAGAGCCTTGCATCTATAAATGGGCAAATGGTCCAGTTGTGGTATTTCTTATCTTGTATGAGGATGACATTCTCTTAATCAAAAATGATATCTCCTCACTACAGGAAATAAATGTTTGATTGTCATCACAGTTCTCTATGAAGGACTTGGGTGAAGCATCCTACATCCTAGGGATGAAGATCTATAGGGATAGATCTAAAAAGATGCTTGAATTATCCCAGTCCACGTACATAGACACTGTGCTGAAGAGGTTCAGCATAAAGAATTTCAAGAAGGGCTATCTATCGATGATCATGGTATTTCTCTCTCTAAGAAGGATTATCCGACAACTCCTGAAGAGAGAGAGCGTATGAGTAGAGTCCCACATACTTCAGTCGTGGGATATATCATGTACGCCATGATATGTGCAAGGCCAGATGTGGCACACTCACTAGGAGTAGTGAGTAGATACCAATCTGATCCTAAAAAAAATCACTGAAAAGTGGTTAAAGCCATCCTTAAATATTTGAGAAATACTAAAGACCAATGGATGGTTTATGATGAGTCAGATCTGAAACTTGTGGGGTTCACAGACTCCAGCTTTCTATCTGACCATGATGATAGTAGAAGCATGTCGGGTTATATCTTTACTCTAAATGGTGGAGCCATCTGCTGAAAAAGTTCCAAGCAGCATACTGTGGCAGACTCTATTTGCGAGGTGGAGTACATCGCAGCATTGGATGCCGCGAAGGAAGATGTGTGGCTGAGAAAATTCATCATCGAGCTTGGAGTAGCACCCTCCCTTGATGGTCTGGTCCTGCTCTATTACGACAGCACTAGTGCCATAGCTCAGGCGAAGGAACTCAAAGCACACCAGTGGATGAAGCACATTTTGCACCGCTTTCACTTGGTCCAGAAGATCATGATCGAGGTGACGTCGACCTTCAAAAAATCGATGAAAAGGAGAACCTAGCCAATCCCTTCACTAAAGCCCTGGCGATAAAGGAGTTCGACAATCATAAGTCGAAGATGGATATTAGATACTGTGCCGAGTGGCTTTAGGATAAGTGGGAGTTGTTGAGAAATATGTTTCAAAAGCCAATCGTCAAGCTATTGATGGTTGAGCAACTAAGTATTATAATTGATTTGTTAATAAATAAAATATATTTTTGATATTTTTATCATAAGTTTTATCTTCTAACAAACTCCATTGTTATGATGAAATTTTTAGGACTATTTAAGTTCGATAAAGAGAGGATTTATCGATTAGTGCTTAAAATTATTCACAACCAAATGATAGGCTATTAATAAGGATGATAGCTTCTATCGAGCATAGGTTGCTGTAGGCCATATGGGTTAGTTATCCTCTTAACCAAGGAGTGTGGAAACACTAGTATGGCAAACAGATGAGATATAAGGGTACATCGTCATAGAATATGACCAACTCCAGAGCATTCTGCTATCGAGAATGTCTTTGATGGGATATAGGTATAAGTATCCCTTAGACCTGAGATCATCTCAGTGACTTGCAAGCAACTCACTGTACTTTGGTATTGGACTAACTAAATTTTTAATTCAGTGATGAAAAGCTTCTGGGCACAGTCAAGTACTTGCAAAGTTAGAGTGTGATCGAGATGGGATTGACCACTCCAAGAGTTGCAGAAGAATGAGTCACTGTATTTTAATTTAACAAAACCATGGCCAAAATAATCCATCAGATGGATTTGATATTTTGAAATACAATGTGGACAACTTGATCAGAGTTGATAGTTGAACTCTGAGATATCCTATGATCATTTTGGTTAAGGGGTTGAATTATATGGAAACTATATCCGCATGGGTTCTAAGGATGTTGTTCTACACATTCGATCTATCCGACCGTCGGGTACCATTGCTAGATGGTCACTTCGATTGGTATAAAAATTTATTTTTATACTATCGACTTAGGTTTGAACCTATGAGGTCACACACATTAGAGTTCATGATCCGATCAGATGGTTCATCAATGATTAAGAATCGTTATAGGGTTAAACGATCAATACGATTGATATTTAGTCTAGTGCAAATGTTGTAGGAGGATCGATTAGCAATTCGATTACTAATTGGCTTAATTTGATTAAATCAATGGGTTAAGATTAAGTCTAATTAAATATGATTTAATTTAATTTAGTTTGAGCTTGATTGGATCAAGTCCAATTAGTTTATTGGATAAGCCAAGTGCAAGGAAAAACTAGTCCTAGTTTAATCAGGACTTGGGTCAACCTAATTTTTAATTTGATTAGAAAATTAAAATAGATTTAAATCTATTTTAATCTGATTAAATTAAGTTTTTAATTGGGTTAAGACCTATTTTAATTGGGTTGATCTAATTTTGGTTTGATTTGGATTGAGAAACCAAATTAAAATAAGTCATAAGATAGAATCCTAGTAAGACTAGGATTCTACCTTGTGCCACATAAGCTCCCCACGCCCTCTCTCTTATTCCATGCCAATTTTCTCTTATTTTGTGGGACAAAAATACTCTCCTAGGTCTTCACCATGCCCAAAAAGTTTTCTCTCTTTTTTCTTATATGAAGATGGTTGTGGATCAAATCAAAGTAGGAATAAGTTTGGATTTCAAATTCTATGAGATAGAGTTTTAGAAATCAATAACTCTTTCCTTTTTGCACTGATTTTATCTAGATTTTTTTTGAGATTTTTATGACTTTTATGGCACTTGATAGGAATCCTTTGCTATTGGTCCATGCACAAAAAGAAGGAGGGGGTGCCCCTTATCTTGCCATGTTTGGATAAACTTTGACTAGGTATTTGACCTAGACAGGGATTCTATCATATCTCTCTATATAAAATGAATTTTTTTATGAAGTTTCATGGAAAATAGATCAAAGAGATACCTTTGGGGCATCCAAAAATTATAGAGAAAAAAGGTTGGAGCGTGGAGATATAATAGACACAAGATAGGGTGTTTAGAGAGAGAATAGAGAAGAAGAAGAGGGTCTTCTTCTAGGGTTGTTGTGTTCATCTCTTTCCTTCCTCCATCTTGAGTTTTCTAAGAGTATCTCAGATCTAAAACTCCTCCTCCTACTTCTCATCTTTGAAAGAGTCTAAATCAAGAAGAAGGAGGCACCTGATCAACCATCGAAGAAGGATCAGCGCAGTACTAGCATACTATGCTGATTTCCTAGAGCAGAATTTTTGATCGAGATTTGTGGGCTCATGTGGATGACTCCTAGAGGTTGGATGTATGTGCGGCTCGCAACATCATCCTCAAGCCCAGATCAGCAAAGTTAGAACATCTAACTTGCAAGGTAATAGATCTGATCTATTGTTTATTACATACATTAGATGTAGCATAGAAATATGTTGATATGATCAACGTGTAGTTCATTCTCTATATATTTTAATTTCTGATTTAATGCCTTGTAATAATCATGTAATAGAATCTTAGATCTAAGAATTCTCTGATTTTATAAAATAAATTTTGATTTATTTTAGTCTTTCGCTGCATGATCTTGAAAAAATTTCAAGATCTAACCTTGAAACCCTAAATCTGGTTCCTTCACTTAGATGTGATCAATGATGACTTCAGTTTCGAAGAAGGTGATTCTAAAGTGAAAGAACCAACTTCTAGGTCTGAAGAGAATGGGACTCTTGGTTTATATATCTCAGGTAATTCATCCGCTCTCTTCTTTTCTTCACTTAGATTAGTAACAATACTGGACTCAGGTTCTTCTATTGGGTTAGTTTCAGTACTAACCTCCTCTTCTAAATTCTTATTTTGGCTAGTATCAGTACTAGCCTCACTCACTTGGTCTTGGAATGGGTTCTTAAGAATCCTATCACTTTTAAGCTCAAATATTACTTTGTCACTTTCAAATTGAGAATTCTTAGGTGGAACACTAGATTGATGACCAGGTCCAGGTGGTTGGTGGATGGGTGGGTCATTTTTGAAATTCAATATTGGTTGGCTCGACAATTGATCTAGTTCTCTCCTCATGGTAGACTCAGTTAATTGACCTATTTGTACTTCTAGCCTGATGAGGGATTATTGTTGAGTCATAATCATTTGTTGGAGTTGGCTAAATCTATCGTTAGCTAGATTTGTCTGTTGAGGAGGTAGGTATGACTACTGATTGTAATAGGATGGCTGGATAGGCTAACTAGGCTGATCTCTATTATAGGCAAAATTTTGGTATTGGGGCCTATCTTGAAAATTTTGCATAGAAAAAATAAGGGTATGAGCCTGAGTTTGTTGGGGTCTCCAAAAAAAAATTGGGATGGTTCCTCCAGCCTGAATTATGTGTTAAAGAATGGATCATTGACAGGCTTGGAGTAATCTTGGGCAGCTGGAACTTGTTCTTTTATGAAGGGTGAAAATTGTGCAGTCATGGGATATTCACTAACATAATGGGTTGGGCTAGCATAGATAAAATAATTCTTTTGATAATTGGAAGGTAGTGTGTATTGCGTAGGAGATTGTAGACCTAGGGCTAGGCATTTATCTATAAGAATGTCGACTTTATTTAATTTTTGGGCTACTAGGTTCAAATCAGCTTTAGGACTAGAATCAGAATATTTGACCTCGTAGAATGATGGAAACATCGATGGATTATAGATGAAAAAAATAAAATATTTCTTCATCTGTCTAGGTGGTTCTTAGAATTTCTAGCCATTTGATTATTAGGTATAACATGGATCAGCTGTTCAATTTCAGAATTGGGTTTAACTAGGTCAGAATAAAAAAAATAATACTGTGCATGTACCAGTGCAAACCCTAATATGTGTGGTTCAGATTTTTTTTTTTAAGAAGAAAGAAGAAATAGAAGAGAAAAAAAAGAAAGAGAGAAGTTCTAAAGGTGAGATCCTTAAGAAAGCCCTAGACGTAAGGACAAAAGATGAGAAGAATTAATTATGGTTAAGTGTTAATTATAATCAAGTTAGCAAGCAATTAAACCTAGACAACTATGGATTTCTTAGACCTAATAGATTGATGTAGAGTGGCTTAGCCTAAATACAAATTAAGTTTGTTCTCACTTTCTTTAACTAGCCAGGTAAAAGGTATGGTCGTGGGGGTCCCCCCGTTGCTTGCTTTAGACACCAATTGAATTAGCTAGATAAGCACGGAACTAATTAAATTACCACGAGTCTACTTAGGCTGAGCCTTTATAACCTCTTACCTTAGACACTAGTTTCAGGGGTAAGTCCAAACTTACTTTGTACTTGACTTCACCACAATACTCAAACTAAACTCAATTGACCCTAAGGGCCAATGTCTACTGAATTTTAATTAGGTTAGGGTTAATGCAGGATACTGGTTGGTTGTTTTTTGGCTAAAGAAGGGTGATAAAATTTTCACCTTATTTTATTTATGGGTGTTGCCCTTAAGTTGATTTGAAATGAATATGCATAACCAATTTCAAATATGGGGTTCTATGAAACTAAATTAGATGCATGAAATTAATCAAACTTGAAAGCTTACCTTGTCTCTAGCGATCACCAAAAGAAAATCTAAGATGATGAATACTTCTAACAATTAAGTTTCTACTCTTGTCATGTAATTTTTATTAGGTTTATGTGGGTAAATTTTAGATTAATTTTTAAAAAAATAGCAATTAATACTAAAAAAATAGTTAGGGTTAGGGTTAGGATTGATCTCATCAAACAAAATTGGAAGCTTTCTATCTCCTTTTTTTTTTTGAATTTTTCTCTTTTTTCTGTAAAAAGATAAAAAAATCAAAAAAAGTTAGTAAGCTATATTCAAAAAAAAATTAAAGAAATCAAACATTAAAATTGTTGCCTTCTCCGACAACAGTGCCAAAAATTGATATAATCGCGATGTTGTCGTTAGGACACCATGATTATTAATCTAATTCTGACTTTTAAAAATTTAAAATATATAGAAAGTAGTGAGTCGGGTCAAATCCACAGAGAAGATAGGATTTTTATTTGAAATTTTTGATTTTTTAAAAAAAGTAAAGTTTTGAAGAAAGTAATTTTAAGTCAGAAAATAAAAATTAAAAGTATAAAAAATAAATTTGATACTAAAATCTACTATTTAGATTCTAACTTCTACTTATAATAAAAATAAATAATAAAAAATTAAAAAATATAAAAAAAATTGATACTAAGATCTACTAACTAGATCCGAGCATCTACTTTGAAGAAAGCAATTTTAAGTCAGAACATAGAAATTAAAAATATAAAAAATAAATTTGATACTAAGATCTACTATTTAGATTCTAACTTCTACTTATAATAAAAATAAATAATAAAAATTTAAAAAATATAAAATAAATTGGTACTAAGATTTACTAACTAGATCCTAGTATCTACTTACAACAAATAATAGACAAAAATTTAAAGTGCAAAAAAATAAATTTTATATTAATTAAAATTAAAATTTAAGCATAAAAAATTTAAAAAAAAATAATAAAATAAAATAAATATAAAACTATAATAAAGATCTAAAGTTGATCAGTCCAGTCTTGTCGGAAAGATGGTTGATGACCTCTCCTTTTTTCTTCAGACTCCGTAGAGGGAACCGACTTTTCTTCTTCTTCCCTTTGGATCCCTAAACCTATCTAATTTTTTTCTCTATTTTTTTCTTAACTTTCTATTGATTTTTTCTACTCCTAAGACTTATTCCTGGATCTCCTATTTATAGATGAATCTTTTATCTTTTTTTGATAGCAAAAAGAGTCCTAAAATTCTTAGAAAACGTATTATACTCGTATCATAAATTTTTGATCGTCGGATCATAAATGAACCACTCAGATCAGCCAAAAATTCACTGTTTAAATCCTTATCAGGGTTGGAATCAATGCTGGCCATTGGATCATGCCTCGGATGAGATGGACCATCGATCAGTGCCTTTTATCTCTTATTCAAAGTCGGGAACCACCACAGCCATCGAATCGGATGATAGATTGAATTTTGGCCATCTGATCGTGCATTTTTCTTCCACCTCGCCCATAGACCGCACGTGTGGATCGCGAAACTATTTTGTGGACCATGCCCTTGCTTCTGTGGATCGAGCGATCGATCCATCGTGCACCGAAGTAATAAAAATTATTTTTTAAGATATTTTTGCTCAATTTTCGCTCTGATTTTTGCCTAAAAAATTTTTAAAAAATATGCATTAAATTTCTCAAAATTCTTTTATTATTTTGATACTTAAATTACTTAATTAATTTAATATCTATTTTTTATAAATATTTTTTAATTTTCTATTTTTTTAAAATTATTTATTTTTATAAAAAAATTCAGTTTATTTATAAAATTAGATTTTTTAGAAGATGTTAGCATCATAAATTATCAATAATACATACAATAAATATAAAAATATGCCACTTATCATTGCCAGAGAAGGACTCTTCCTTCTCTTGTGCACCCATTATCCCAAGTGCCATCTCATGTCATGAGGAATTAAGAAATGCATGGAGATAATGGAAGAAATTAAGAGTCCAACATGAAATGGACTCTTTCACTTCATCACACAAAAATATGGGCGTCCCTAATTTGTTTTGGCATGGAGTTCCTTCCTTGAGAAGGACTTCTTCTCCTCTTCTACATCCACATATCCCAAGGCCCCATCTGATGGCGCACACAATTAAGAGACATGTGGAACATGTAAGAAAATAAAGATAAGTATGAAAGAAAGACTCTCCTTACTTAACTCCCAAAATAAATGTGACGCCACATTATTCTTTGGCATGATGAATGACGTGGAGGTGGTGGATTCACATGGAACTCTTCCATATAAATCAGATAAACTAACTAATAATTAGATGGTTCAAACCCAATCACATTAGGTCAAAGCAACAAGCAAAAGGTTAGCACAAACACATTTGCACTGAACCCAATTGGAAATTTGGGTTAATTCATGTGCTAGCAATTTAATTAACCTATTAGATTTATAATAAATCTAAATAGATTGGTCCAAGATCAAATTTCTATTGTGTGTGACCTACTGGGTTTTAAATCGAGCCAACAGTGGTCCAAAATTTCAATGTAACCTTAATCCGATTAGGTTAGATCCGCTCAAGAGTTTTAATCAACTAGGACTCTTCTTAATTAATTTTTGAATTAAATTTTTTTAATTTTGATGAGTCTACAAGTCAAGATTAGTGTCTAGTAATGTCTTATGACTATCCAGAAGATTTAAAATTTAATAAAAATACTAAAATTATCCTTTCATGGTGAGTTACTGTTGGGAAATGTGTCCCAAAAAGCCAATCGTCAAGCTGTTGATGGTTGAGCACCAAGTATTGTAATTGATTTGTTAATAAATAAAATATATTTGGCATTTTCATCATAAGCTTTCATCTTCTAATGAACTCTATTGTTATGATGAAGTCCTTAGGACTATTTAGATTCGATAAAGAGAGAATTTATCGATTAGTCCTTAAAACAGTTCACGACCAAATGATAGGCTGTTAATAAGGACGACAGCTTCTATCGAGCATAGGTCGCTGTAGGCCATATAGGTTGGTTGTTCTCTTAACCAAAGAGTGTGAAGACACTGGTATGATATACAGGTGAGATATACTAGTACATCATCATTGAACATGACCAACTCCAGAGTATTCTGCTGTTGAGAATGTCTCTGATGGGATATAGGTATAAGTGTCTCCTAGACTTGAGATCGCCTCAGTGACTTGCAAGCAACTCACTATGCTTTGGTACAGGGCTAACTGAATTTCTAATTCAGGGATGGAAGGCTTCTAGGCACAGTCAAGTACTTGCAAAGTCAGAGTGTGATCGAGATGGGATTGACCACTCCAAGAGTTGGAGAAGAATGAGTCACTGTATTTCAATTTAGCAAAACCTTGGCCAGGGTAATCCATCAGATGGATTTGATATTTTGAAATACAATGTAGACAACCTGATCAGAGTTGACAGTTAAACTCTGGGGTGTCCTATGATCATTTTGGTCAAGAGGATGAATTATATGAAAACTATATCCGCATGGGTTCTAAGGATGTTGTTCTACACATTCGACCTATCCAGTCGTCGGGTACCATTGCTAGATGGTCACTTCGATTGGTACGAAAATTTATTTCTATGCTACCAGCTTAGGTTCGGACCTATGAGGTCACACACATTAGAATTCATGATCCGATCAGATGGTTGATCAACGATTAAGAATCGTTCTAGGGTTAAATGATCAATACGATTGACATTTAACCCAGTGCAAGTGTTGCAGGAGGATCGATTAGCAATTTGATTGCTAATTGGCTTAATTTGATTAAGCCAATAGATTGAGATTAAGTCTAATTAAATATAATTTAATTAGATTTAGTTTGGGCTTGATTGGATCAAGTCCAGTTGGTTTATTGGATAAGCCAAGTACAAGAAAAAACTAGTCCTAGTTCAACTAGGACTTGGGTCAATCTAATTTCTAATTTGATTAGAAAATTAAATTAGATTTAAATCTAATTTAATCTGATTAAATTAATTTTTAATTGGATTAAGACCTATTTTAATTGGGTTGATCTAATTTTGGTTTGATTTGATTTGAGAAATCAAATTAAAATAAGTCATAAGATAGAATCCTAGTAAGACTAGGATTCCACCTTGCACCACATAAGCCTTCCCCACGCCCTCTCTCTCATTCAATGCCAATCTCCTCTTATTTTGTGTGACAAAAGCCCTCTCCCAGGTCTCTCCCATGTTCACAAAAGGTCTCCTCTCTTCTTTCTTACATGGAAGGTGGTTTGGATCAAATAAAAAAGGAATAAGTTTGGATTTCGAATTCTATGAGATAGAGTTTTAAAAATCTAAAACTCTTTCAATTTTGCATCGAATCTATCCAATTTTTTTTTGGAATTTTCATAGATTTTAGGGTACACATTATGTATCTTTTGCTAGTGATCCATGCATGAAAATAAGGAGGAGGTGCACAAGAGTTGGGCGCCCCTTAACTTGCCATGTTTGGATAAGCCTTGACTAGGTATTTGATCTAGACAAGGACTCTATCATATCTCTCTATCTAAAATGAGTTTCTTCCTAAAATTTTTGATGAAGATAGAGATTTGAGAGACCTTTTCTCATCCAAAAATCAGAGAGAAAGACTTTTGGGTCATAGAGATATAAAAGATACAAGTTAGGATATCTAGAAAGAGAAATGAGAAGAAGAAGAGGGTCTTCTTCTAGGGTTGTTTGTTTTCATATCTTTCCTCCCTCCATCTTGAGTTTTCTGAGAGTGTCTTAGATCTGAAACTCCTCCTTCTACTTTTCATCTTTAGAAGAGTTCAAATCAAGAAGAAGAAGGTACCTGATCAACCATCAAAGAAGGATCAGCGCAGTACTAGCATACTGTGCTGATTTCCTGAAGCAGGACTTCTGATCGAGATTCGTGGGCTCGTGTGGACGACTCCTAGAGGCCAGACGTGTGTGTGGCTTGCAACATCATCTTCAAGCCTGGATCAGTGAGGTTAGAACATCTAACTTGTAAGGTAATAGATCTGATCTATTGTTTAATACATATATTAGATGTAGTATAGAAACATGTTGATATGATAAACATGTAGTTCATGCTATATTTATATATTTTAATTTTTGATTTAATACTATGTAATAATCATGTAATAGGATCTTAGATCTAGAGATTCTCTAATTTTAAAAAATAAATTTTGATTTATTTTAGTCTTCCGCTGTATAATCTTGAAAAAGTTTCAAGATCTAACCCTGAAATCCTAGATCTGGTTCCTACAATTGGTATCAGAGCAAAGTTCTTTATTACATGATTATTTATACATGCTTAGATTATTTTTTAGATTAGATCTAATTTATAATCTAATTATTAAATCTAAAATTAAAATTTTAGATCAATCACGAACTGCAAGGTTGTCCTGCTGTAAGGTTTACCCTTTACAGTGCAAAAGTTATCCTAGTTTGTGTAGATCTATCTTTAATCATAAATTTGTTAGATATGATCTAGATTAAATTTATGATTTATTAGATTTAAAAGATATTTAAATCTATAATAAAATCTCTTTGTTAATAATTTTTGTGCAAAGGAATTGTTTAAAGTTAAAATTATTTCAATTACATGAACCTGTTTAGATTAGATCTAAAGTAGTTTCATGTTTATTTCACTTGTATCTTGATTATGAATCAAACATGCAATATGGTTGGTAGAATCATATTGTAAATTTATTTTACCAATATGAAAATTATTTTTTGAAAAGTCAAACCCAACCCTCTGCCCAAAAGTTAATTAAGAATTAAAAAGTTATTTGATTAGGTTCTAGGATTGTGAATTGAAGAACCTAAGACACAAACCATAACACATTGGGTTAATGGGTTAGTGGGAATTAGGTCCATTAATTGGGTTAGACCTATGGATAGATTGAAGATGGACTTAATTAGAGAATTGACTAAATCTAATCAATTGTTGTCTTAGATTAGGTCAAAGATTCTCTAGATCAATTACAATATTGTAGTTGGTCAAGTCCATGTCTTTAATGAGAACCAAATGGACTTGATTCTTGGCTAAACGGTCTAGCACGAACTGTTAGGTTGATCTAATCGAAACTAATTAAACCAGTTGGTGTCTAAGGTAAATCAGACCGGTGGTTTTTAATTGGGAGCCTGCTTATCTGGCCATTTCTGATGGTGTCTAAGGCAAGCTTTGGCAGACCCTCCCACTGATTGAACTTACCTGGCCTCTTGGTGAAATTATATTTTGATCGGATCACTTGACTATTTGAGCTGACCCATGTCAGCTAGGTAAATCAGTGTGACTAATTTTGGTGCTCCTAGACCAGCCCTTTTAATGGTCTCCTTTAAGCTGACTTGGTGAAGCCAGTGGGAGGATCATGATAAGCTGGTTCATCTGACCTCATCCTCTATATTATTTAAATCCTTTAAAATTATAAGGTCCTTAAAATGATAAAGTTATGGAGATAACTGAGTCATAGCCTCCCATTAAGGTGTTTGATAATGAGTCCATTAACTAAATAATCATTGCAGACCCAAAGGCCTGGTGCTTGTTGACTAATGGAATTATCACTCATCATATGACGACTTGGAAGTGTCTCTCTAATGGTGGTTAGGTGAGCCAACCAAAGTTGGGCTTAATCATTCGTTGGTTAGATACACAAGTATGATCATGTTAATGGTTGGACCTAACTGGATCCTTACAGTGGAGGCCAAAGCCTACTGATTAGGTTTCTGGAGAAAATTAAAATTACTAGAAATTGTTTAGAGAAACAATTGGTTATGAACCTACCCTTAGATGTACATGGGTTGGCCAACCAAAGTTGGGCTTGTGTGCAGTCTAAGTGGATTCTAGTACCCACTAAGGAATTAGGGTAATTCCTCGAATTAGAGGTAGAGGCTACCAATTCGAATAAAATAGTGAGAGAAACCTTTTGATTAAAGTCTAAATCTTTAGGTTTAATGAATCAATTACTAATTAGATTATGGTTCTCTTTTATGCAAATATGGCCACTTCCCTATCACTTCGATCATTGTTGGACAATGATAAGTTGGTGGGACCCAACTTCGATAGCTGGTACCGAAAGTTGAAGATAGTTCTGGAGCATGAACGGATCCTATATGTGATAATGGATCCTACACCTGAGGAGCCAGCTATCAATGCATATGGAACAGTCAGAGATATTTATCAAAAGTGGCTCAGTGACCGGACCACGGTGCGCTGTATCATGCTGGCTGCCATGAGCGACGAGTTCAGTCACAGATTTGAGACGGCTCAGCCAAAGGTCATGCTTCAAGTGTTGGAGGATGCTTTTGGCACACCCGATGACGTAGAGAGGCACAAGACTAGTTGTGCCATCTTCAATGCCAAAATACGGGATGGTGCCTCTGTCACTGATCATGTATTGTACATGATCGAGCTGATGGAATGATTGAGCAAGCTCGGCTTTTCCTTGCATGAGCAGCTTGGGAAAGATGCAATACTGAACTCGCTGCCCAAGTCTTATCTCCCATTCCTCACTCATTATAGAATGACAAAGCCTGAAGTAAACTACCATGGGTTACTGGGGTTGCTTCAGAACTTTGAGAAGGATCATCAACTCCTCAAGGAGTCGGTGAACTCAGTGGGAGGTTCGTCTTCTGGTTCTCGACCCTTTGAGAAAGGAAAGAAGAACAAGAAGAAGAAAGTGAAGAAGGTGCAAGTTCAGGCTAGGACATCTATGCAGAGCCAGACCAAAAAGATCAAGCCTGATAAGAGTCTATTCTACTGGCAAGCACCCTAGATTAGATAGTGTGTCAGATATCTACTTATGGCACTATAGGCTAGGTCATATAAACAAGAACAGAATAAATAGGTTGACTCAAGAGGGAATCCTTAAAGTCAGTGATTGTGAATCACTTCCAACCTATGAGTCCTGTCTTCTTGGTAAAATGACCAAGTCATCTTTTACTGAAAAAGGTGAGAGAGCTACTGAGCTCTTGGGCCTAGTACATACTGATGTATGCAGGCCCATGAGCACCGGTGCTAGAGGTGGATATTTTTACTTAATAACTTTCATGGATGACCTATCCTGATATGGATATGTCTATCTGATGAAACATAAATCGAATTCATTTGAAATATTCAAACGATTCCAAGTGAAGTAGAAAAACAAACTGGGAAGAGTATTAAAACTCTTCGATCTGATCGAGGAGGAGAATACCTTTCTAGTGAATTTCTCACATATCTAGGAAAGAATGGGATTCTCTCCCAATGGACTCCTCCAGGAACACCACAGCATAATGGTGTGTCTGAAAGGAGGAATCGGACTCTGTTAGACATGGTCCGATCCATGATGGGTTTTGCTAGCTTGCTGATATCCTTCTGGGGATATGCACTCGAATCGGCCTGTTATCTGTTAAATAGGGTTCTATATAAGTCTGTAATTAAGACTCCATATGAGATATGGACGGGACGTAAGCCAGCACTTTCACACCTTAGGGTCTGGGGGTGCCCGACCTATGTCAAACGATTAGTCACAGACAAACTTGGACCTAGGTCTGACAAATGCTCATTCATAGGGTACCCCAAAGAGATAAAAAGATATTTTTTCTACCATGCTGATGAACAAAAGGTGTTCGTCAGCCTTAAGGCAATCCTTTTAGAAAAGGAGTTCCATGGTGAAGGAACCGTTTCTTCTAAGGTTGAACTTGATGAAGTTCAACAGGTAGAAGGACTGACACCAATAACTGAACCTGAGTCGGATTTGATTAGATCAGATTGGGAGCCCAATGTACCTACACCATTGAGACGATCCGATAGAGTACCGCGTCAGTCGGACAGATACTATAGTTTCTTGGTCCGGGACGGTGATCCCATCGAACTTGATAAGAATAATGAGGATCCGATCACCTATATGGATGCAATGCAGAGACCTGATTTCGAGAAATGGCTTAAAGCCATGAAATCCGAAATGGAGTCCATGAAGGTCAATGATGTGTGGACATTGGTTGACCCACCTGAAGGGGTTAAACCCATTGGGTGTAAATGGATCTTCAAAAGGAAGAGGGGCACAGACGGAAAGGTGGAGACCTATGAAGCCCATCTGGTCGTCAAGGGGTATCGTCAACGTTGTGGTATTGACTATGATGAGACATTTTTCCCTGTGGCAATGCTTAAATCCATTCGGATAATGCTTGCAATAGCTGCCCATCTGGATTATGAGATCTGACAGATGGATGTAAAGACAGCTTTCTTTAATGGAGAGCTGACCGAAGAGGTGTATATGATACAACCTGAGGGGTTTACATCCACAGATGAGTCCAAGGTGTGCAAGCTTCAGAGATCCATTTATGGATTGAAGCAAGCTTTTCGAAGTTGGAACATGCATTTTGATAAGGTGATCAAAACGTATGGCTTCATTAAGAATGGAGAAGAGTCCTGCATCTATAAATGGGCAAATGGTCCAGTTATGGTATTCCTTGTCTTGTACGTGGATGACATTCTCTTAATCGAGAATGATATCTCCGCACTACAGGGAATAAAAGTTTGGTTGTCATCACAGTTCTCCATGAAGGACTTGGGTGAAGCATCCTACATCCTAGGGATGAAGATCTATAGGGATAGATCTAAAAGGATGCTTGGGTTATCCCAGTCCATGTACATAGACACTGTACTGAAAAGGTTCAGCATGGAGAATTCCAAGAAGGGCTATCTACCGATAGGCCAAGGAATTTCTCTCTCTAAGAAGGATTGTCTGACAACTCCTGAAGAGAGAGAGCGTATGAGTAGAGTCTCATATGCTTCAGCCGTGGGATCTATCATATACGCCATGATATGTACAAGACCAGATGTGGCATACTCACTAGGAGTAGTGAGTAGATACCAATCTGATCCTAGAGAAAATCATTGGAAAGTGGTTAAAGCTATCCTTATGTATTTGAGAAATACTAAGGACCAATGGTTGGTTTATGGCGAGTCAGATCTAAAACTTGTGGGGTTCACAAACTCTAGCTTCCAATCTAACCATGATGACAGCAGGAGCGTGTCGGGTTATATCTTTACTTTGAATGGTGGAGCATCTGCTAGAAGAGTTTCAAGCAACATACTGTGGCGGACTCTGTTTGTGAAGCGCAGTACATCGCAACATCGGATGCCGTGAAGGAAGCTGTGTGGCTGAGAAAATTCATCAACGAGCTTGGTGTAGCACCATCCCTCGATGGTCTGGTCCTGCTCTACAGTGACAGCACTGGTGCCATAGCTCAGGCGAAGGAACCCAAAGCACATCAGTGGATGAAGCACAACTTGTGCCACTTCCACCTGGTCCGAGAGATCGTGGATCGAGGTGACGTCGATCTTCAGAAGATCGACGGAAAGGAGAACCTGGCCGACTCCTTCACTAAAGCCCTGGCGATAAAGGAGTTCGACAATCACAAGTCGAAGATGGGTATTAGATACTGTGCCGAGTGGCTTTAGGATAAGTGGGAGTTGTTGGGAAATGTGTCCCAAAAAGCCAATCGTCAAGCTGTTGACGGTTGAGCAACCAAGTATTGTAATTGATTTGTTAATAAATAAAATATATTTAGCATTTTTATCATAAGCTTTCATCTTCTAATGAACTCCGTTGTTATGATGAAGTCCTTAGGACTATTTAGATTCGATAAAGAGGGGATTTATCGATTAGTCCTTAAAATAGTTCACGACCAAATGATAGGCTGTTAATAAGGACGACAGCTTCTATCGAGCATAGGTCGCTGTAGGCCATATAGGTTGGTTGTTCTCTTAACCAAAGAGTGTGGAGATACTGGTATGACATACAGGTGAGATGTACTGGTACATCATCATTGAACGTGACCAACTCCAGAGTATTCTGCTGTCGAGAATGTCTCTGATGGGATATAGGTATAAGTGTCCCTTAGACTTGAGATCACCTCAGTGACTTGCAAGCAACTCACTGTGCTTTGGTACTGGACTAACTAAATTTCTAATTCAAGGATGGAAGGCTTCTGGGCACAGTCAAGTACTTACGAAGTCAGAGTGTGATCGAGATGGGATTGACCACTCCAAGAGTTGGAGAAGAATGAGTCACTGTATTTCAATTTAGCAAAACCTTGGCCAGGATAATCCATCAGATGGATTTGATATTTTGAAATACAATGTAAACAGCCTGATCAAAGTTGACAGCTAAACTCTGGGGTATCCTATGATCATTTTGGTCAAGGGGATGAATTATATGAAAACTATATCCGCATAGGTTCTAAGGATGTTGTTCTACACATTCGACCTATCCGATCATCGGATACCATTGCTAGATGGTCACTTCGATTGGTACAGAAATTTATTCCTATGCTATTGGCTTAGGCTCAGACCTATGAGGTCACACACATTAAAGTTCATGATCCGATCGGATGGTTGACCAATGATTAAGAATCATTCTAGGGTTAAATGATTAATACGATTGACATTTAACCCAGTGCAAGTGTTGCAGGAGGATCGATTAGCAATTTGATTGCTAATTGGCTTAATTTGATTAAGCCAATGGGCTGAGATTAAGTCTAATTAAATATAATTTAATTAGATTTAGTTTGGACTTGATTGGAACAAGTCCAATTGGTTTATTGGATAAGCCAAGTGCAAGGAAAAACTAGTCCTAGTTCAACTAGGATTTGGGTCAATCTAATTTCTAATTTGATTAGAAAATTAAATCAGATTTAAATTTAATTTAATCTGATTAAATTAGGTTTTTAATTGGGTTAAAACTTATTTTAATTGGGTTGATCTAATTTTGGTTTGATTTGGCTTGAGAAACCAAATTAAAACAAGTCATAAGATAGAATCCTAGTAAGACTAGGATTCCACCTTGCACCACATAAGCCTTCCCCACGCCCTCTCTCTCATTCAATGCCAATCTTCTCTTATTTTGTGTAACAAAAGCCCTCTCCCAGGTCTCTCCCATGTTCACAAAAGGTCTCCTCTCTTTTTTCTTACATGGAAGGTGGTTTGGATCAAATAAAAAGGGAATAAGTTTGGATTTCGAATTCTATGAGATAGAGTTTTAGAAATCCAAAACTCTTTCAATTTTGCACCGAATCTATCCAAATTTTTTTTAAAATTTTTATGACTTTTAGGGTACATATTATGCATCTTTTGCTAGTGATCTATATATGAAAATAAAGAGGAGGTACTCAAGAGTTGGGCGCCCCTTAACTTGCCATGTTTGGATAAGCCTTGACTAGGTATTTGACCTAGACAAGGACTCTATCATATCTCTCTATATAAAATGAGTTTCTTTATAAAATTTTTGATGAATTTAGAGATTTGAGAATCTTTAGGGCCATCCAAAAATCAGGGAGAAAGACCTTTAGGTCATGGAGATATAAAAGACACAAGTTAGGGTGTCTAGAGAGAGAAACGAGAAGAAGAAGAGGGTCTTCTTCTAGGGTTGTTTGTTTTCATATCTTTCCTCCCTCCATCTTGAGTTTCCTGAGAGTGTCTCAGATCTGAAACTTCTCCTTCTACTTTTCATCTTTGGAAGAGTCCAAATCAAGAAGAAGGAGGCACCTTATCAACCATCAAAGAAGGATCAGCACAGTACTAGCATACTGTGCTGATTTCCTGAAGCAGGACTTCTGATCGAGATTCGTGGGCTCGTGTGGATGACTCCTAGAAGCCGGACGCATGTGCGGCTTGCAACATCATCCTCAAGCCCGGATCAGCGAAGTTAGAACATCTAACTTGCAAGGTAATAGATCTGATTTATTGTTTAATACATACATTAGATGTAGTATGGAAACATGTTGATATGATCAACATGTAGTTCATGCTATATTTACATATTTTAATTTTTGATTTAATATTATATAATAATCATGTAATAGGATCTTAGATCTAGGGATTCTCTGATTTTAAAAAATAAATTTTGATTTATTTTAGTCTTCTACTGTATGATCTTGAAAAAGTTTCAAGATCTAACCCTGAAACCTTAGATCTAGTTCCTACAGTTACTATGCAATTTAATTCTTCGATCACGCAATATTTTGGAAAGATCATGGGTATGAAAATATATCAAACCCAAATACCTATCTATATGTATCTCGATCTGATAATGATGACTCGATTGATGAACTAGTAGAAACTTTTTTTACTATTCATCCCTGCTCTGGCTAGAGACTCTCAGAGTCACCATCCTATGAGATCACATAGGATGTTCTCTCCTCCTACAAGGAGTGATCGATTCTTTATTGACCACTCACAACCTCCATGTACACTTTGCCATACCCAGAATATCCCACACACATCTCAAAGGGTGTGCTAGGGAATAAACCAAAAGTAAGGATCCATGTTCATAAGGTACCATGGTGATCTCAGATCAAAGGATCACATGCACCACTCACACTAGAGAACTATTTGTTGACATACTGTAAGGCTCCATCAGATGCTCTTCCTATAGGTCAGTTCAGTGAACTCATTCTCTAATGAGCACCTATATCCTTGTATTAGTGTCACCACACAAGTGATTGTGAGATTAACCACCCTCTCCATTAAGCATACATAGGATGTACCAGTCTTACCGACATCATCGATCTCTGACTCGATGATTCTACGACTAGAAATATTTTAGATTGGGGATATCAAGATTTTAGGTCTCACTGGCATGATCTCATCATGTCCTAAAATCATTGCCCTAATCTATGGGGTTTATCCTTATCATAAAAATATGATGCAGCAAATGATAAAATACAATACCTCATGAATAAACTAGCTAATGTCATGCAAATGAATAGGAAGAAAATAAAGAAAAATCTCTTTGCATCTCCATGCAATTAGCTTGTAGGGCATTATTCTTTCATATAAATATCTTTTAGACCTGAGATCACCATAGTGACTTGCAACCAACTCCCTGTGCTTTGGTGTCAGACTATCTGAATTTTTAATACAGTGATGGAAGGCTACTAGGTACAGTTAAGTACTTGCAAAGTCTACATGTGGATGAAGATGGGATTGACTCCTTCGGATTATAGGAGTTGATGTATCGCTATATTTTAATTTAGTAAAATTTTGGCCAAAATAATCTATGAGATAGATTTGAAAGGTTGAAATACAATATGGATGAAGCAATCTCAGTTCATAGTTAATCTGAGACCATCTTAAAGCATTCAGGGTCAAAAAGATGAATTATGTAGTAACTATGTGCACGGGTTCTGAAATATTCTTTTGCAATAATTCAAACTATCTGGATGTCGGAAACCATTGCTAGATGGTATCAGCTCAGTGTTTGAACCTATGGAGTCACGTACACAAATCAGACACCATAATAAAGAATTGATCTATATTTATATGTCTAATTTAGAAGTACTTGACTTGGTTGATTATATAAACTAACGTGATTGAGAATTAAGTTATGAGTCAAATGAGATTCAGGAGTTGACTATGTCTAGCTAGCACTACATATGAGGTTCAGATTCAATCTTAGGGATGAACAGTTTCTGATCTATGATCCATGAAGCATATGAGAGATTGAATTTAAGTACTGATTAATTTTAAATTAGATCTAAATTAATTAGACTTAATTGGATCCAAAAATTTAAGTTAGACTTAGTGTAAAAGACCTAAAGAGTTCGGGATTGATAGCCTTTCAAAATTATTTCGAACCAGCTTCGAACTAGATTCGAATCAGATCATTTTTGGATAAGATATAAGGAATCCTACTTGCACTAAGATTTAATCTTTCCTTGAGCCAACCAGCATTTGAAATAGTACTGGTTGTGGGTGTCCCATATGGGTGTGGGAATGGATGCATTGTGGATGCCTTTTGTGGTTCCAATTCTATCTCATGTAGGAGTCCTTTCATGAGTATTGGACTGATTCAAAGTATATTTGAATTAGAAGTCCTATACTTATTGGATCATGAAAATCATCTATAAATATAGAGGGTCTCTACCTATAGATGCATAGAAATCAGATTGAGAGAAGAGAGAAAGTGGTGTGAGAAGAGGGAGCTCCTTCCCTTCTTCCTTCCTTAGCGTCTCCCCCTCATTGCCACCCACCTCTCCTTACTGTGGGACCCATCTTGGGCATCCTCCTTGTTGGTGTGAGGCATCATACCAGCACCTCTCCTTCTTTGTTTGATTGGATTGTGAAGGTGATTTGATTGGAGTTCATCCCACTTTCCTGTATTGTCTGGCGTGCATGCGAAGTAGAGGGTCTGCACTTTCAGGCCTTGTGAAGGTTGATTTTAGATTTTTGAAGATTTGATCTTCTATTCTACTACTATCTAGGTAAAGATTTGATCCTTATTCATATAGATTTGTATAAAATTTTTAGATGCAATCTGGGCTATCCGAAGAAAAATAGTTTTCCTTCCCTTCAATTGGTATCAGATCAGACCTTTGATACATATATGTATAACTAATTTTTTTTGAATTATTTATATATTGTATGTACTTAAGATTTTATGTTAAATATTAAATCTAATTTAAATTTATTTATATAAAATTTTTGATCTAATTTTGATTGGATTAGATGATCCTAATCAATAGTTGATTAAGATTGTTATAAGTTTGTTATAATAGAATTTTGCTATTGCTGAATTTTTGATGGAATAACAATGTAAATTAAAATTTATTTTAATAAAATTTTAATATTATTATTTTTATTAAAAAAATAAAATTTATTTCAAATCTAAATTAGATCTATTTTAATGGATATTTAAATCTGAACACTAATGGAATTCAGCACTACACGAAAACAGATTTAATCTAAAATTTAATCTTTATTCATTCATATTTGTATCTAATTAATTTTTTATATGATATCAAATTTAAAATTAATATTTTATAATTAGTATAAGATGTATTTCAAACTGATATAATATATATGATGCATCAAATCTAATTAGATTAGATGAAGAACATGATTGATTAGATCAAGGATATGTTCATGACATAAACTGTTTTGTCAAAATTGCACGTGATTATATATGAAATTAGATTTTAGATATTAGTAGCCTAGTACTTGAATTGATGAGATCACTAGACTATCTGGTCATAAGAGATCAAAGAGATTAATCTCTCTTTTGCCTATTCGATGGGTTCTCTTATGACGTGTAGGGGTGTCATTGTGATCCGATTTCATGAAGAAAAAAAGCGAACCGATTCTTATGAATTATTTTGATCATTAATATATTTAGATTAGATCTAATATAATTTATAATTTATTATAATAAGATAAATTCATATATAAAATTATTTTAGAATCTGAATAGTATGTTACATAAGATGTAATCAGTATTGAACTAAAGGTTATCATGATGCATGAGATGTATGTATGAAGTTTAGATCATACCTATGCATATTTAATTATTAAATATATTATAAAAATTTATTTTGATGAGTTAAAATATATGGTATGCTTCACCTAAAATTCTAATAGAATAGTTCTGCAGATTGAAACACACGTTTCGTACACTTAATTTTGAATTCAGCTTTGAATGATCTAGATTTGAGAATTGAAGATCATTAAGACATCACATAAATCGATGGGCAAAGGGTTAGCATGAATCAGATCCTTCTAATGGGTTAGACCTAGAGTTAGAAATATATTTGGACCAAGTAGAGAAATTTATTAAATCTAATAAAGTGTTGAATTAAATTAGGTTAGAATTTTTTTAAATCAATCTCAATAGTTGAAGTTTGATCAAGTCTATGTGTTTGACCCTAATAAATAGGCTACAATCATGGCTCCATGGTTGAGCTCAAATCTTCTAGTGGACCAAATCAAAACTAATTAACCAGTTGGTGTTAAGATAAGTTAGACAAATTCGATCAAGTTATATTTAATTGGGAGCTACTCACCTAGATGTGTCTACAGTGAGTTAATGGCACATCCTTCCCATTGATCTCACTTATCTGGCCGACATGGTAGATTATATTTTGATTAGGTCATTAGCCGATTCGTGTAGGCCCATGCCATTAAGGTTAATCAATGTGACTGATTTAGGTATCTTTAGACTAGCTTGTGTCTAATCTCCTACATGACTTGATGAAGTCATTGGGAGGATTTGCAACTTGCAGGTCATCTTCTTCTCTTATTCTCAGATCAATAAAATTAAATTTTTTAAATCATTAGATCTATAAAATGATAGAGTTATGAGATAACTTGATCATAGTCTCCCATTAAGATGCGTGATAATAAGTTTAATATTTCAAATAGGTATTGGAGGCACCACACGCCTGATGTCTATTACATATTGAAATTATCATCCATTATATGACCATCATGATGTACCTTCAGATCTGTTGGATTCCTATCATGCAGCAGAAAATAATGTTTAAAATTTTAAAACTAAATAAGTCAATAGCTTTAACAATTAAAACTATTGAGCCAAAATCCAAACTCTAGAATCACCTTGCCGATATCAATCAAAATATAAACAAGCATGCAAAGGGATAGAATTTTATACTTTCACCAAAATAAAAAAGTGGCACATTGGTTATCTCCATGAGACTCCAAAGTAGAAGCTCTC
Source organism: Elaeis guineensis (assembly GCF_000442705.2). NCBI lineage: Eukaryota > Viridiplantae > Streptophyta > Magnoliopsida > Arecales > Arecaceae > Elaeis > Elaeis guineensis. The sequence continues at coordinate 91,677,921 of NC_026000.2, forward strand.
TAATGTTGATCCACATGGAAGTTGGCCAAGGTCCTTCCTAACTGGTGTGCTACTATAGTCTTATCTTCTCAAGAACACTACCGACTTCAAACTCAAGGAACGATCATGCCAAAATTCAGTCACCTCCAATCTTGCCACCAAAATCACACCAAGAAGACACTCTTCAGATGTCTCCCAATCTAGGATTTAATTTTTAGCTCTAACATATAAAAAAATCAAACCCTAGGGTATACTAGCAATACTTGCTAATTCTCTCACCACCCTTCTTACAACTTTTGCCTCTCAATTTTTTCTTGCCTTCTTCTTAGATTTTTTTTACTAATTTACATGCCTCTTAACTCTAGTTTCCATCCAAAAACCCAGCACCTAGGTGTTGGAGCATGATCCTGGCTCCTCCCGTGGACCTTGGGTGTAGCGGAACTAGCAACGAACAAATCTGGAGACTTTTGGACTCGATCGAAGGCCTTTGATGAAATCAGCCTGGTTGCTGTCTTCTTCGTCAGCCTTTTGTTCTAGGTGAAGAACGCCTCTAAGATCACCTCTAAAAAATCCAAGATCTGGTACCCAACCAGATTAGGCCAGGCCGAGGTCTTTCAATTTATAGATCTCGAATCAGGGTATTCTAGATAGGAAAGAAGGTAGATAGAACCAGACCTTGCAGATCTATCCTGTTACAGCCTTTCCTGTAGATCTGTTGATGGAGATCTCACCCGTGCCTCAAACGACTCAGATCAACTCCAGATCTGAGAATCTCATAGCAAGAGATTCCAAGTCCTGGACTTGATGTTTGGATGGCTGCAAGAGAGGGAGAGCAGATCTGGTTGGCGGCACAAAGGGGGAGGGGCTAGCGCCTCCCCTGCTTTTCTTGCCTTCTATGGACCTGGCGGCAAGAAACCCTAGGGTTTCTTGCTCCTGGGGCATGGAGAATAGCTGGAGAGAGAGGGAGAAGAGAGAGAGAGACTTGAGAGAAATAGTTTTCATATTCCTTGGCTTAATTAAACCTATACAGTGCATGTACATATAAACACAGGGTCAAGTGACCCAAACCCAAAACTCCCTTGACCAACTCTATGGGAGATTAGGTTAACCCAAGCCCATGTACACCCATGACTCGACCTAATCTCACCTATCCTGGGCTCAGACCTGGCCCATAAAGAGTTGGTCCCTTGAGGCCCACATAACCTAGACCTCAAGAACCCGAAAGGCCCACAGCCTTTCAACCTAGAGCCCAACTAGCCCTAGAGCCTCCATGAAGCCCTCATGAATGATGGACCTTGGCCTTAGCCTTGGTCCCTTGGGCCTTGGGCACACCATCTGGATCACAACAATCTCCACCTTGGTGTCCCAAGGCCTCAACCAGCTCCACTCTGTCCATCAGCCGAATCAGCTCAACACATCTCTGAATGCTGTCTCGTGGAAGTACCTTCGTAAGTGCATCAGCTGGGTTCTCCTTGGTATGTACCTTTACCAGCACCATCCTCCATAAGCTCCCTGATCCAATGATATTGAATGTCGATGTGCTTTGTCCTTGCATGATAGACTGAGTTTTGTGCTAATAGAAGTGCACTCTGGCTGTCACAGTGCACTCTAATGGCCTCCTAAGTAAGGCCCATCTCCGTCAACAAACTCTTCAGCCAAATTGCCTCCTTAGCTGCTTCTATCAGCTCGATGTACTCTACCTCTGTAGTGGATAGGGCCGTGATAGGCTGCAGAATTGATCTCCAAGAAATAGGACCTCCATACAAGCTAAAGATGAAGCCTGTCGTAGACCTTCGGGTATCCACATCTCCATCGAAGTCTGCATCTACATAACTGCCAACTCTTCGCTGTCCATAGAAGATGCCAACTCCAACTGAACCCATCAGGTATCTGAATATCCACTTTAGAGCTCTCCAGTGCTCCCTGCCAGGCTGCGCCATGAACCTGCTAACCTGACTCACTGCATGAGCGATGTCTGGCCTACAACAGACCATCGCATACATCAAGCTCCCAACTCTTGAAGTATAAGGAATCGTCTCCATCTCCTGAGCCTCCACCTCAGTCTGTGGCACCATGGTCTTCGAGAGTCTGAAGTGATCGGCAAGTGGCAGCTCCGCCGGCTTTGCTCCCTTCATCCCGAACCTCTCTAAGACCTTCTGTATGTAGCCCCCCTGAGATAGATGCAGCACCCTCCGAGCTCGATCTCTAAAAATCTCCATGCTTAGGATCTTCCTTGCAGGGCCCAAATCCTTCATCTCAAACTCTCGAGATAAGGATGCCTTCAAATCCTGCACAACCTTCCTACTCTTGCACGCTATAAGCATGTCATCCACATACAAGAGTAGGAACACCCTAGAACCATCCTCAAGAGACTGAACATAAACACAAAGATCAAACTCGCACCTGGAAAGTCCAATGCTGCGCACATACTCCATGTAAATCCTCTCCTCCAAATGCCCATGGAGGAACGCCGTCTTGACATCCATCTGCTCCAGCTCTAAATCCTGAGCTGCTACAATGCTCAGCAACACTCTGATGGAAGTATGTCTGACGACGGAAGAGAAGACCTCGCTGAAGTCGATGCCTTCCTTCTGGGAGTATCTCTTGGCCACTAACCTCATCTTGAATCTGATACCTCCCTACTCTGAAGGCCCTTCCTTGCGACTGTAGACCCATTTGCAGCCAATGGGCCTCTTCCCCTGTGGCAACTGCACCAATCGCCATGTCTGGTTCTGATGGAGAGACTGCATCTCCTTGGACATCGTCTGGACCCACCGCTCTCTGTCCTGGCTCTCAATAGCCTCCTTATACGTATATGGGTCTCCATTCACTGTCACCAGGGCATATGACAGCATCTCCTCGAAGCCATATCGGTCTGGTTGCCTGATGATCCTCTTGGGCTTGTGTAGGGCAACACCGATATCAGTCCTCGATCCAGCTCGCTCCTACTGGACCTCTCCGCCTCGATCATCCATCTGAGTCCTCTCCACCTGTGGAGACACCTTAGGTAGGTTCTCCACCTGAATGTCGTGTCCTCTCGTAGTACTTGCAAGAGGTAAAATCAAAGAGGTAAGCTGTCCAGCAGTGCCCTGCTGGACCTCCTCCTGCTCCTGTGGCTCCTCCATGCTTGCTCGCCTCTGTAGGACTGACTCCTCATCAAAAGTCACATCCCAACTAATGATGACCTTCTTTTCCAAGGGATTCCATAGCCTGTATCTCTTAACTCCTCGCGGATAGCCTAGAAACACCGTCTTGCGTGATCTGGCGTCTAGCTTTCTCCGCTCACCAGCTCCAATGTGCACATAGGCTGTGCACCCAAATACCCATAGATGGCCCAGCCCAACTATCCTCCCAGACCACACCTCCTCTGGAAGCCTGCCATCCAACCTGGTGTGAGGTGACCGATTGACCAAGTAACCCGCTGCGTCAACTGTGTCAACCCAGAACGCCTTTGGAAGCCCTGCCTGCAGCCTTATGCATCATGCCTTTTTCAGAAGTATTCTGTTCATCCTCTCGACCACCCTATTCTGCTGTGAAGTTTCCTTAACTGAGAAGTGTCTCCTAATCCCACACTCCTCACAGTAGTCCTAGAACTCTCTGCTGGTGTACTCCCCACCATTGTCTGACCTCAGACACTTCACGCTCCTCCCCTGCTCCTTCTCCACCTCAGCTCTCCAGATCTTGAACTTGGTGAAGACCTCTGACTTCTCTCTTATGAAGTAAATCAAGAGTTTTCTTGAGAAATCATCAATCAGAGTCATGAAGTATCTGGCCCCATTCCTAGCTAAAACTGAGGCTGGTCCCCACACATCCGTATGTACTAACTCCAGAGGGGCTGCACTGCGGGTTGTACTGATGTTGAACTGAACTCTCCTCTGCTTTTCCATCTGGCAAGGCTCACAGATCTCCCCTGTAGCACCATCCTCTAGATCAGAGATGAGTCCTCTCCTGCTCAACTCCCTCAGCCCCTTGTTACCCATGTGGCCTAGGTGGTAGTGCCACATCCTATAAGCCCCCTGCTGGTTCTATGCTGCAACTGCTACATCAGACTCTCCGGTCACCACAGATCCCTCCATGCGATAAAGATTATTGTCCAACCTCCTACCTCTCATCACTACCATAGCTCCATTGGAGATGTTCAATACTCCGCTTCTAGCCCTACTGCTGAAGCTGTATCCACTGCGCTCCAAATAGCCTAGTGACACCAGATTCTTTTCCAACTCCGGGATGTGCTTTACATTTGTCAATGTCCTCACAATCCCATCAAACATCCTCACCCTGACTGTCCCTATCCCAGCCACCTTGCAAGGATGATTGTCACCTAGAGTCACTGATCCCTCATCTGTCTTGGTGTATGTCGCAAACCAAGACCTGTGTGGTGTGTGGTGTGTTGTGATGTGAGCACACAGAGTCTAGTGTCCACTCCTCTGTGTAATGCCTGTGACCATCTGATATCACAAGTAGATCATCCTCCACCTGCTGCCCAGCAACTACACTCACTAATTCTGAGCCACTTCTTTCTCCCTTCTTGCTCTTCCATAGTGGACATTCTCGCTTGAAGTGTCCGAACTCATTGCACTTGAAGCATTTCATCTCTTTCTTTCCCTTCCTGGACTTGGACCGCCCCCTGGACTTGCTTCTGCCTCTGCCTCTACCTGTCCTCTCCCCTACTGCCAAACCCTCCTGGGGAGCCCGATCTCTGGTCAACTTTTCTCTTTGCTCATTAGACCTCAGCACCAAGACCATGTCCTCATATTCCAGAGTCTCCTTGTCATAGAGCAGTGTAGTCACCAAAGAGTCATATGATCCTGGCAGCGAACACAAAAGCAACAGGGACTTCTCCTCCTCATCCAGCTTCACCTCGATATTCATCAATTCCATGCACAACTGGTCAAACCTCTGAATGTGGCCAATCACATCAGATCCCTCCTGCATCCGAAGACTGTACAACCTCTTCTTCAGCATTAGCTTGTTGCACATATTCTTCCCCATATACATGGTGTGCAACTTCGACCAAAGGCCTTTCGGGTCTTTTCTTCCAGCACCGAATACAACACCACATCCACCAAACATCCTCTGATCACCAAGCATGCTTTCTTCTCCAATGATGCCCACTGTCTATCTACCATTACCTCAGGCTTCTCATCCAAAGCCTGATCCAGATCTGCTTGCACCAGAAGATCCTCCACCTGAATTTTTCACATGGAAAAATTTCTCTTACCATCAAACTTCTCAAAATCGACCTTCATATTGCTGCCCATGACTGGATCCAAGCCAAACAAGCAATATAAAATCAAGAAGTATAGAATATATCTTGATGGTACCTTGCTGAAAATTTTCAGCACTTGGGATTTTCAATTTCTCATGCTCGAAACTACTTCCTCACCATCGTGGCTCTGATACCAACTGTTGGAGCATGATTCTGACTCCTCCCACGGACCTTGAGTGCAGCAGAACCAGCAACAAACAAATCTGAAGACTTCTGAACTCGATCGAAGGCCCTTGACGAAATCAGCCTGGTTGCTATCTTCTTCGTCAGCCTTTCGTTCCAAATGAAGAATGCCTCTAAGATCACCTCTAAAAAATTTAAGATCTGGTACCCAAGCAGATCAGGCCTGGACGAGGTCTTCCAATTTGTAGATCTCAAATTGGGATATTTTAGATAGGAAAGAAGGTTGATAGAACTAGACCTTGCAGATCTGTCCTGCTGCAGCCTTTCCTGTAGATCTGTTGATGGAGATCTCACCCACACCTCAAACGACCTCAGATCAACTCTAGATCTGAGAGAAACTTGTACCAACCTCGTAGAAAGAGATTCCAAGTCCTAGACCTGATATTTGGATGGCTGCAAGAGAGGGAGAGCAGATCTGGTTGGCGGCACAAAGGGGGAGAGGCTAGCACCTCCCCTGCTTTTCCTGCCTTCTATGGACCTGGCGGCAAGAAACCCTAGGGTTTCTTGCTCCTGGGGTATGGAGAATAGCTGGAGAGAGAGGGAGAAGAAAAAGAAAAACTTGAGAGAAATAGTTTTCGTATTCCTTGGCTTAATCAAACCTATACAGTGCATGTATATATAAACACAGGGTCAAGTGACCCAAACCCAAAACTCCCTTGACCAACTCTATGGGAGATTAGGTTAACCCAAGCCTATGTACACCCATGACTCGACCTAATCTTATCTATCCTGAGCTCAGACCTGGCCCATAAAGAGTTGGTCCCTTGAGGCCCACATAACCTAGACCTCAAGAACCCGAAAGGCCCACAGCTTTTCAACCTAGGGCCCAACTAGCCCTAGAGCCTCCATGAAGCCCTCATGAATGATGGACCTTGGCCTTAGCCTTGGTCCCTTGGGCCTTGGGCACACCACTTGGAACACAACACTAGGCTATATGGGACATCCCATATATATAAGGGACCAAGAGACGTGAGAAGTGACCAAGGGGCGCCAACCTTTGGCACTCCAATTTCTCATGTAGTGAATAAATTCATCATATGGAATTTTTGGTACAAGAGATCCTTCACATAGAAGGACTCTCCCTCTTGCATGTGCCATAAAAATCTTATCTTAAATTGGTGACAAATCATTAGAGTTTTGGTTGATCATTTAAGACAACGTGTTAAGATAAGTTCCTTCATGAAGAAGGACTCTCCATCTTCACATGCTAAAATGAGTGGGTTGGCATTTATTTTTTGGAATGCCATCTGGTGGTCACAGAGGAGTATTTTTCTACTTAAAACTATTTTAAGTTGGATAAGAATCCAATCAAAATAGACCCAATCCCATTAGGTTAAAGACAACTGGTCTAGGTTAGCTCAAACACTTTGATCTAAACCAATTTAGGAACTTGGGTTAATATAATATACTAGCATATCAAATTAACCCTTAAAATTTATATTAAATCTTAATTAAATTAGATCAAAGTCAAATTCTATTGTGTGTGACCCATTAGACTACAAATATAGCCAGTAGTGGATCCAAACTTTTGACGTAACCCTAATCCGATCAGATTAGGTCACTTGAAGAGTCCCAATCAACTAGGACTCTTTCTAATTAATTTTTGAATTAATTTTTTTTAATTTTGATGAGTCCACAAGTCAAGATGATGTTTAATAATGTATCATGACTATTTGAAAGATTTAAAATTTTGATAAAAAATTATCAAAATACCTTTCAGTGGTAAGTTATCATGTAATTTAATCCTTCAGTCAAACAATATCCCAGATGAGTTATGGATATAAAAATATATCAAACCAAATCACTTATCTTTATATATCTCGATTAGAAGGTGATGATTTAGTTGATGATATATTTGAAATTCTTTTCTAATTATCATCCTACTTTGGTCAAAGACTTTCAGAATTACCAACCTATGAGATCATATAGGATGTTTGCTCCTCTTATTAGGAGTGACTGATCCCTTATTGATCACTCACAACCTCCATGCATACTTCATCACATCCAGAACACCTCATACAAGGATCAAAGAACTAAGTTAAGAAGTGAACCAAAATATAGATTCATATACACAAGGTACTATAGCGATCTTAGGTTAAAAGATCACTTACATAACTCCCACTAGAGAATCATCAGTTAACATGTAAATAAAACTCCATCTGATATTCTCTCACAGATCTATTCAATGAACTCATTCTCTAATGAGCACACTTATCCTTGTATTAGTGTCACCACATAAGTGGTTGTGAGATCAACCATCCTTATTTCTGTGCATATATAAGACATGCCAGTCTTACCGATATCATTGATCCCTGACTCAATGAACCAATGACTGAGAATATTTTAGATCATAGCTATTAAGGATTTAAGTCTCACTGGCGTGATCTCATCACGGCCCTAAAATTATTGTCCGGACCTATAGAGTTCATTATAATCTTAAGAACAAAAAGATGCAGTATATAATGAATCAAAAATAACTTTTTATTAATATGTTAATGTTAATTACATGAGTCCAGAAGATAAATTATAGAAAATATCCTATCGTATCCCATATGCAATTGGCTTGTAGGGTATTATTCTTTTAATCTCTCACTTGCACTAAAGTCAATCGCCTCTATACTTGATGCCCATGCTATCAAGGTGGCGGTCAAACTGCTGCATTGATAAGGCCTTAGTAAATGAGTGCACTATATTGTTCCTGGTGTCAACTCGCTCCATGATCCTAGCGCATCTTTCGACTATCTCCCGAATGAGGTAGAACCATCTTAGGATGTGCTTGGATTTATGATAAGACCTTGGTTCTTTGGCTTGAGCAATTATCCCAGTATTATCATAATAAAGGGGCACTAGTTGTTCAATTCTTGGAACCATACCCAATTCTCAGATGAATTTCTTTATCCAGATGGCCACCTTAGCAACCTCATTAACAACAATATACTCAGCTTTAGTGATCAAGTCAGCAACAGTTTGCTGTTTGAAATTTTTTCAACTGACTGCACCACCATACAAAGTAAACACATACCCAGATATAAATTTGCTATTATCCGGATCAGATTGAAAATTAGAATCAGTATAACTTTTCAGTTTTAATCAGATCCTCCATATATTAGAAAAATATCTCTAGTCTTTCTCAAGTACTTGAGTATATTTTTCATAGCTTTCCAATGGTCCTTACTGAGATCAGCCTGAAATCTACTTACAATGCCCAAGGCATAAGCCACATTAGGCCTGGTACATAACATAGCATACATAATTGATCCTATAGTCGAAGATAAGGAATAGAACTCAGTCTATTTCTCTCTTCAGTTGTCTTAGGAGACATCTTCTTAGAGAGTTGTATGCCATGACCTATGGGCAAGTAACCTCTTTTACTTCTTCCATGTTGAATCTCTTCAACACAAGGTCAATGTACATAGACTGGGATAAGCCTAGCATCCTTTTTGATCTATCCCTATAGATCTTTATACCAAGTATATTGGATGCTTCATCCAAGTCTTTCATGAAAAATTTTTGTGATAGTCATGTCTTGATCGATTGTAATATTAAGATATTATTTTTAATAAGAAGTATGTCATCCACGTACAAGACCAAGAAGGCATTAGCACTCTCATAGTCTTCTTGTACACACAAGATTCACCACTTTTTTGATGAAGCCAAACGATTTGACTATCTCATCAAAATGGATGTTCCAGCTCCTCGATGTTTATTTTAATCCACAAATAGATTTATTCAGCTTGCATATCTGATTCGCTCTTTCACTAAAGATAAATCTCTCTGGCTGAGTCATATAGATTTTTTTCTCAAGATTTTCATTGAGGAAGGTAGTCTTGACATCCATCTGTCAGATCTCATAGTCATGGTATGTTGCAATAGCAAGAATTACCTGAATAGACTTGAGCATGGCTATCGATGAAAAAAATTTTTCATAATCAACACCTTATTTTTGTTTGAAATCTTTTGCCACCAGCCTGGCCTTATAGGTCTCTACCTGGCCATCTGCTCCAATTTTCTTTTTGAAGACCATTTTGTAGCCTGTTGGGGTCATACCCTCAGGTGCATCAACCAAAGTTCAAACTTGGTTGATATACATGGAGTCCATTTTAGATTTCATGGAATTGAGCCATTTGTCAGAGCCACTACTCATGACAGCTTCTGAATAGGTCGTGGGATCATCATTCTCAATAATGTGGGATGTGTTGTTATTTTCAATGACAAATCCATACCTGAGTGGTACATTATGCACTCTACTTGATCTTCAGAGAGGAGGTGTGTGTAGTGGCTGTGCCTCAACAATGGGCACATCAGGTTGAGAATAATTTTGTGAAACCTGGATGGGTTGTAGGTTTTAAACTTTCTCAAGTTCAACAGACTTCCCTCTACCTCCTTCTTGGATAAACTCTTTCTCTAAGACAAACAGTATGCCTACCAACAAATATCTTTTGTTGAGTAGGGTGGTAAAAGTAGTATCCCATACTCTCCTTGGGATAACTTACAAACCTATATTTTTTTGATCTAGCATCTAGCTTATGTCCATCAATATTTTTCACATAAGCTGGGCAACTCCAAATCTTAAGATGCTTAAAATTGGATCTTTTTCCTTTCCATATCTCATATAGAGTGCTAGAAATAGATTTAGAAGGTATTTTATTTAAGATATACACGGTAGCCTTGAGAGCATATCCTCATAAGGATATTAGAAGATCCGTGAAACACATCATGGACCGCACCATATCTAATAGGATGCGATTCCTCCTTTCTGTAATTTTATTTAATTATAGAGTATAAGGAGGTGTCCATTGAGAGAGTATTCTATTTTATTTTAAATAATTGAAAAACTCACTAGATAAGTATTCTCCTCCTCATTCAGATCAAAGAGTTTTAATACTTTTACCAGTTTGTTTCTCAATAATTCTTTGATACTCTTTAAATTTGTCAAAAACTTCAGATTTATATTTCATTAAATACACATATCCAAACCTAAATCCATTATAAGTAAATATGATGAAGTAAGAGTATCCATCTCTGGCTTGAGTCAACATTGGACTACAAATGTCAGTATGTATAAGATTCAATATGTCACTCACCGTTTCTTCATGTCCAGTAAATGGAGTCTTGGTTATTTTTTCCATGAGACAAGATTTACAAGTTTCATATGATTCATAATCATAAGGATCAAAGAATTTATCTTTATATAACTTATTAATTCTTGACTCATTTATATGACCAAGTTAGCAGAGCCAGAGGTATATGACATTCACATCCTCTCTCTTTTTTTTCTTCATATTATCAATATGAAGTACATTATTATTAGGTGAAAGAAACAAAAGACCATTATCAACATAAACACTTCCATAATATTCGTTAGAAAAATATATAGAACAATCATTGTTCTTTGCTTTTATTTCAAAATCTTGTTTCAATAATAATGGTACAAAAATAATATTTTTAACAATATTAAGATTATAATAACAGATCTTCAGTTTCAAAACTTTGCCCAAAGATAACTTCAAAACTCTGATTCCTACGGCTTCGACTTGAATGAACTCTCCACTAGCATCGAATAGCTCGAAGTCACCTTTATTCAGACTCTTTATTTCTTGCAGACCTTGCAATAATTTACAAAGGTGTGAACCATAGGCGGTATCTAATATCCAAAAATCTAAAAATAAAGTACTTAATGAAAAGTTAGTTTATATCATATACAAATTTTTAGTAACATTTGCTGGTTTCACGGTTGTAAGGTATTCCTTACAATTTCTCTTTCAGTGTCCCTCTTTGCCACAATGATAGCAAGTACCTTTGGTGGAAATCTTTTTCGTCTTCTTCTTGGAGATGTCAGCCTTAGGATTCAGCTTTTTCTTAGAACCTTTCTTGCCTTTCTTCTTGTTGATCTTATACACAAGAAGTATCGGAGCTTTTTCACCCTTGAAATGGCTCTCTGCTATCTTCAACATGTTCAGCAGCTCAGGCAGGCTAGTGTTCAGTTTATTCATATACTAATTTATAACAAACTGAGAGAAAGAGTCAGAGAGAGACTGCAGGATCAAATTCTGACTAAGTTCACCATCCATAGCAAAGTCCAGTTGCCTCAGATGAGTGACCAAATCAATCATCTTCAGGATATGCATTTGCACAGAGGTGCCTTCAGTCATGCAGATACAGAATTACTGCTTAGATATCTCATATCTAGTAGTCTACTTTGTTCTCCATATAACTCCTTAAGATTAAGGAGTATAGATAGAATATCCAAATCCTCATGTTGTCTCTAAAGCTCATTGCTCATCAAGGCAAGCATGATGCATTTGACAGTCACATTGTCCTCTTTTCACATCTTGTATGTGGCCCTTTCCTCCTCAAAAGTATCTTCCCCAAGTAAATCTGGTGCAGATGTATCCAAAATATAGGAGACTTTCTTCTGAGTGAGAATAATTTTCAAGTCTCTTAACCAGTCAACATAGTTAGGTTCAGTCAATTTGTTTGCATCTAGTATGCCTCTAAGTGATAGTGAGGATGGCATATGTGTAGTTAATTTATAATAACAAGAACACAATATAAGCAGACAACTTATGATGACATACACAACTAGATTAAGACTTTTATCTAATTGTGTCTTCCACTATTTTATTGAACTTCATAGCCCTAAAATATGAAAATTGAAAAATATACTAATGTTTCTTGGTGGGGTTGAGATCTCTATTTCTCACAAACACTTTGTGGATAGCATAACAAGTATTCATGAGTTCAAAAGTAGGTAATTCTTTACTAATTGTACCTATACAATTCTCAATATTTTTCTCTCTAGCCTCTAGATCACATATAGTCTTGTGGATAGTATAACAAACTATAGTGTTCTAGTTAAGTTGATCCTTCAATCTCATATGGTCATACTTAAACAATACTACTCTTGTGGATAGCACAATAAAGCAATACTATTCAAAATATGCCATAAGCATTAAAATGCACTTAGCCAACATCATATCAATGATAGCACAATAAGCTCACTAAGATTTTGACATACTCTATTGATCAAGTTTGAAGGAAGGCCCTTGTAATGTCTATATTACTAATCAATCTAAATCTGAAATTCAATAAGACTAAATTGATCAGGTCAGTAGGTGGGAGGCTCCTCATAGCTTTTTTTAGATACCAACAAAGTTAGCCAAGCCAGCATACGGATCTAATTAGAAAATCACCTTTCACACTTTCTTCAATACTAATTGATCAAATGAATTTGACATTTGAGATGAAAGTGAATCCCAATATTATAACTTAATATAATTTTTAAGAGGGTCTTTGAATTGGTCTCGGCACATTCTAACTATGACTACATAAAATATACTTTACATATTATGCAATTTATCATATAATCATGAATCACAATAGCAATCATATAATTATGCCAAAAAGTATATAAGGGTATAATTGAAGTCATAACATATGATAAGCAAAATTGAAATAATAAAGCAACCCCCAATCATATTAGGCATGCATAACACCCTTAACCATGAATCGATTTAAGCATCATACTACCATGATAATATAAATTTCAAAATATCATAAATTCTTAATTTTAATAACTAAAATTTAAAACTATGGTACTTATAAAGTCAAAAATAATTTTTGATTTTAAAGGCCAATGCTAAAAATCGATGCAAAATATTTGGCAATATATGAATAAGAACAATACTATGCTATTACTTTGCACTTGTTTAATAGAATCAAACAAGGATGGCTTTGATACCACTGTTGGGTTCCTGTCATATAGCAGAAAGTAATTTTTAAAATTTTAAAACTAAACAAATCAATAGCTTTAACAATTAAAACTATTGAGCTAAAATCCAAACCCTATAATCACCTTGCCAATATCGATCAAAACATAAACAAGCATGTAAAGGGATAGAATTTTATACTTTAATAAAAATAGAAAATATCATATTGGTTATCTCCATGAAACTCCATAGTAGAAGCCTTCCAACGGTGATCCACATGAAAGTTGGCCAAGGTCCTTCCTAACCGGTGCGCTGCTGTAGTCTTGTCTTTTCAAAAATACTGCCGGATTCGAACTCAAGGAATGATCATGCCAAAGTCCAGTCACCTTTAATCTTACCACCAAAATCATGCCAAGAAGACACTCTTTAGATGTCTCACAACCTAGGATTTGATTTTTGGCTCCAACAGATGGAAAAACCAAACCCCTTCTTACAACTTTTGCCTGTCAATTTTTCTTTGCTTTTTTCTCAGATTTTTTTCAAAATTTTTCTACTGATTTACCCACCTCTTATCTCTAGTTTCCATCCAAAAACCCAGCACTTGGGCCATATGGGATGCCCCATATATATAAGGGACAAAGAGATGTGAGAAGTGGCCAAGGGGCGCCAACCTTTGGTGCTCCACTTTCTCACATGATGAATAAATTCACTGTGTAGAATTTTTGGTGCAAGAGATCTTTCACCCAGTAAGACTCTCCTTCTTCTATGTTCCACAAAAATTTCATCTTAAATTTGACAACAAATCATTAGAGTTCTGCTTGATCATTTAATGCAACGCATTAAGATAAGTTCCTTCATGAAGAAGGACTCTCCATCTTCACATGCTAAAATGAGTGGGGCGACATTTATTTTTTGGCATGGCATCTAATGGGCATAGAGGAGTCCTTCTCCACTTAAAATTATTTCAAGTTGGATAAGAATCTAATCAAAATAGATCCAATCCCATTAAGTCAAAGACAACTGGTTTAGGTTAACTCAAACACTTTGATCTAAACCAATTTAGGAACTTGGGTTAATATAATGTGCTAGCATATCAAATTAACCCTTAAAATTTATATTAAATCCTAATTAAATTAGATCAAGATCAAATTCTAAAGTGTGTGACCCATTGGGTTTCAAATCTAGCTAGCAGTAGATCCAGACTTTCAATGTAACCCTAATCTGATCAGATTAGGTCACCTAAACAGTCCCAATCAACTAAAACTTTTCTTAATTGATTTTTGAATTAAATTCTTTTAATTTTAAGAAGTTCATAAGTTAAAATTGACATCTAAAAATATATCATGACTATTCAAAAGATTTAAAATTTTGATAAAAAATTATCAAAATATCCTTCAATGGTAAGTTACTGTGTAATTCAATCCTTCAATCAAACAATATCCAGGATGAGCTGTGGGTATGAAAATATATCAAATTTAATTACTTATCTTTATGTATCTCGATCAGAAGATGATGATTCAATTGATGATACATTAAATTTTTTTTTTAATTATCATCTTGCTTTGGCCAAAGACTTTCAGAATTACCGATCTATGAGATCACATAGGATGTTCGCTCCCCTTATTAGGAGTGACTGATCCCTTATTGATCACTCACAACCTCCATACATACTTTACCACATCCAAAACACCCCATACAAGGATCAAAGAATCAAGTTAGGAAATGAACCAAAATATAGATTCATGTACACAAGGTACCATGGCGATCTCAGGTCAAAAAATCACTTACATAACTCCCACTAGAGAATTATCAGTAGACATGTAAATAAGACTCCATCTGATATTCTCTCGTAGGTCTATTCAATGAACTCATTCTTTAATGAGCATCCATATTCTTGTATTAGTGTCACCACACAAGTGGTTATGAGATCAACCACTCTCATTTTTGAGTATACATAGGACATGCCAGTCTTATCGGTATTATTGATCTTCGACTCAATGAACCAATGATTAAAAATATTTTACATCATGGCTATCAAAAATTTAGGTCTCACTGGCATGATTTCATCACGACCCTAAAACCATTGCTCGGACCTATAGAGTTCATTATAATCTTAAGAATAAAAAGATGCAGCATATAATGAATCAGAAATATCTTTTTATTAATATATTAATATCAATTACATGGATCTGAAAGATAAATAATAGAAAATATCCTATCGCATCTCGTATGCGATTAGCTTATAGGGTATTATTTTTTCAAGATCAATGCTTAGGTTGGCCGAGCCACACTCGGGCCTTGACATCCATTTATTGGATGCACTTAGTATTGTTATGTTAATGGTTGGACCTAATCAGAATTTTCAGTAGAGGTGCCACACACCTGCTGAAGGGATACCTGGGGCAAAACCTAATTGCTAGAAGTTGTTTGAAAAAATAATTGGTTATGAACCTACCCACAGATATACTAGGATTAGCCGAGCTACACTCAAGCCTGAATGCAGTCTGTGTGTATTCTAGTACCCACTAAGAGATTAGTGTAATTCTTTGAGTTGGAGGTAGAGGTTATCGATTCATTAAAATAGTGAGAGAACCTTTAGACTAAAGTCTCTGTCTTTGGGATTAAAAAATAATTCATATACTAATAGACTTGTATTTTTTCTTTCAGTTATGGCCAACAAACTATCCCTCCATATGTTGTTGGACAGTGACAAGCTCATCAGATCCAACTTCGATAGCTGGTATTATAAGTTGAAAATTATCTTGGAGCATGAGAGGACTCTGTATATCCTTACGGATGAGGTACCTGAAGAACCCACTGCCAACACTCCTCGTGCCACGAGAGATACTTACATGAAGTAACTTAATGACCGAACGACTGTGCGTTGTGTGATGAGGGCAGCTATGAATAACAAACTTAGCCGTATGTTCGAGGATGCACAGCCTGAGGAGATCATTCAAATATTGAATGAGTCTTTCGACACTCCTGAGGATGCGAAGAGGCACAAAATCTTCAGTGTAGTGTTCAATGCTCGTATGCGAGAGGGGACTTTAGTCACCATGTACTGTACATGATTGAGCAGATTGAACACCTTAGCAAATTTGAGTTTTCACTGTGTGAACAGTTAGGCAAGGATGCTATCCTCAATTCGCTACCAAAATCTTACCTATCCTTTCTCAGTCATTATAGAATGATGAAACCTATAGTGAACTACCATAGTTTGCTAGGATTACTGCAGACTTTTGAGAAAGACAACCAGCTCCAGAAAGAGCCGATGAATTTAGTGGGAGGTTCATCTGTAGGTCATCGATCTTTTAGGAGAGAAAAAAAAAAGGAGCAGAAATCTCATGCCGCAGATCCTAAGTAGAGCAAATCGTCAAAAGTTGATAAGAGCTAGACAGAGTACTTCTTTTATAAGAAACTAGATTATTGAAAAAAAAATTATCCTGCTTACATAGCTACACTTGACCCAAACAGGCCTAAGAATAAGAGAAAAAAGTAAACGGTTGCTTTACAAGGTACTTGTATGATAACTCCTTATAATTTCTCTGTTTGTGATACTACTCTCTGGGTATTAGATACCGAAAGTTTGATTAATATATGTAATTCATTGAAGAGACTATAGGTAAGTAAAAGATTTTGAGAGGGTGACCGGTTCCTTAATGTTGGGGATGTAAGTCCTGTTCCAATTCTGGCCTTGAAAACTTTGTAGCTTGTCTTCGAGTTAAGTAGTGTCATGTTAGATGATTGTCATTATTGTCTCTTCTTTCTGATAAATATCATCTCTCTAGGCCTTTTGGCCAAACTTGATATCAAGTTTATAATAAAGAAAGATTTTTGCGATATCATTATGAATGATACTACAATTATACGTGAACAATTAAAACATAGCATATACATAATATCATGGCCTATTGATGTAATATACACAACTAGTAAATGCCCTAAGTTAGAAAATGTCAGTCAATCTTACCTTTGGTATTGTAGGCTTGATCATGTGAATAAGAGTAGGATTGACAGGTTGATCAAGAAACGTATCCTTGAATTAGATGATTGTGAATCATCGCCTATCTATGAGTCCTGTCTACTTGGTAAAATGACTAAGTCACCTTTTAAAAAAAAAGGTGAAAGAGCCAGTGATGTCCTAGGTCTAATACATACTGATATATATGGATCAATGAACAAAAGTGCCAGAGAAAGATAGTACTACTTTATTACGTTTACAGATGACCTATCGAGATATGGGTATGTCTATCTTATGAAGCATAATCAGAATCGCTTGAAATGTTCAAATGATTCTATACTAATGTAGAGAAATAGATTGAAAAGAGTATTAAGATCCTTCGATCAGATTGAGGAGGTGAATACCTCACTAGTAATTTTCTGACATATCCGAAAGAGAATGAGATTCTCTCACAGTGGACCTCTTCTGAAAAACTACAATATAATGGGGTGTCTGAAAGGAGAAATTGAACCTTGTTAGATATGGTTCGATTCATGATGGACTTTGTGAGTTTGTCAATCTCTTTTTGGAGATATGCTCTATAAACTGCCTGCTATATTTTGAATAAGGTATTGAGCAAGTCTATCGATAAAACTTCATATGAGATATGGACTGGGCATAAATCGGTGCTCTCACATCTTAGGATCTAAGCATGTCCATCTTATATCAAGTATTTAAAGACAGATAAACTTGGATCTAAGTCTGATAAATATTTGTTCGTAGGGTACCCTAAGAAAATTAAAGAGTACTACTTCTACCTTGCTACAAGGTGGAAATTAAAGTGAAGGAGCTAATGCCTATAAAATTGAATTTGATTGGAGAATCAAATTCAGAGCCAATAGAGGTGCCATTAAGGAGATCCGATAGAGTACCACATCAGTCAGATAGATACTATAATTTTTTGATCTAAGATGGTGATCCCATCAAACTTGATGAGAACGACGAGGATCCGATCACTTATATGGAGCTCATGCAAAGGTTTGACTCTCAAAAATAGCTTGAAGCCATTGAAAGGAATATGCCCTATAAGCCAATCAAAATGTATAAATTGAAGGATATTCTTTTTGTCTCCCGACAACTCGTGTACTGATGTTTTAAATAAATAAAGGCATTTAGTTCATCATATGCTGCATCTTATTTTTTTTATAATGAACCCCATAAATTAGGGCTATGGTTTTAGGGTTATGATGCGATCATACCAGTGAGACTTAAAACTTTAAAACCCTAATTTTAAATATTCCTAGTCGATGGAACATTGAGTAGGAGATCATATTTCTGGTAAGACTGGTACATCCTGTGTATGCTCGGTTAAGAGGGTAATTGATCTCAAATTACTTGTGTATGACACTAATATAAGGATGTAAGTATTCATTAGAGAATGAATTTACTGAATTGATCCAATTAAAGAACATCTGATGGAGTCTTATCTACATGTCAACAGATTTTTCTCATAGTGAGAATTGTGCATGTAAATCTTTTGACCTGAGACTGCCATAGAACCTTATAAGCATGAATCCATATTTTGGATCATACTCATTCATGATTTTATCATGTACAGAGTATTCTGGATATGATGGATTGCTTATGAAGGTTGTGAGTAGGTCAATATGGAAACGATCACTCCTAGTAAGAGGAGATCACATCCTATCTGCTTTAATCAAATAATGATTCAGGAAGACTTTGATCAGAGCATTATTAAAAAAAATTAGAAATAATTTCTAATATTTTATAAATCGAATCATTATTATTTGATCAAGAGAAATATGAATATAAAAATTGGGTTTGATATTTTTCCATACCCAAACTTATATTCGGGATGCAGGATGATCGTAAGATCAAGTTGCATGGTAATTTTTCACTGAAGGGTATTTTTGGTATTTCCATCAAAATTCTATATCTTCCAGGTAAACATGATACATTGCTAGATGTCAATCATATCTTATGAGTTTGATCGAATTAAAGAGTTTAATTCGATCATTAATTAAAAGCTGTTCTGATTGATCGAAACGGTTCAGCTTGATTTGACCTAAATCGGCTAGATTGTGTTCTAACCAAATTAGTTTAAATTGCACCTAGACTCACTGCTGGCTAGATGTGGAACCCAATGGGTCACACACAAAGGAAATTGATCATGGGTTTAATTTGATTAAACCATGTTTGCAAGTTGAACATGCTAGCACATGTTGCAAACCCTAGCATTTAGATTCGAATCGAATTCGAATCGAGTTTCGATTTGGGCTAATTTAGAACCAATTTGAGCCAAATTAGATTTGGTCTTGAAGTGGGTTCGAAGTCTTTTAATTGGGCTTGCTATTGGGTGCCAAAAACCAGGGAACCACACGCCTAAGAGTCTCTCTCTTGGCGTGTGGATTTGAATCCATGCGCATGAGCCTCATGGCGCATGGATGGAGTTGGCGCCTTCTATCTTGGCCATTGGATGGGCTTCCTTCCAGATCCAAAGGCATGTGTTGATGGTGCCAATAAGAGAAGCTTTGTGACTTCTCATCTGAACATCGTAAGTTAAGATCGAAGAGTCCTTCTGAAATAAGGCGCCTCTTCAACCCAACTTTGATGTACACATGGTATTCTTAATTTATGGGGCATGAGAAATAGATAAGAGGCATGAGAAAAATTGTCAGAGGGCATGAGATATTTTGGATTGCATCTTTACGTGCAATATAAATAGGGGTGCACGCCGAGGAGTCTACGGATTGAAAAATCTTCTTTCTTTCTTACAAGAGGCTCTGCTTGTCCAATTTTCTTTATTCTTTCTATCTAGCCTAGATAAGGTCCTGATAAAGGACAAAAAATCTTCCAAAAGGCTTAGAGAATTGGAATAAAAATTAAGGAGACAAGGAGCAAGAAAGGAAGACAAGAAAAGGTCCAACAGTGTGACAGCAAAGCCAAGAAAGAAGGTTCTGCCCAACTTGCATTTAAATACTGATAAATTAGAATTTAATTATAGAGTATTTTTAAATAAGTGCTAGTGGGTTGGTCGAGTCCCCATGTGGATCAACGTTGGAGGGTGAACACGTGGGCACCTGGTGGAAACCCAAACAGATTGCTGCCGGCAACTAAGCACAAATTAGGGTTTAGCGATAAGAGGTATGTTTCTATATCTTTTATTTGATATTAATGCATATTATATGGTTTAATTTTTGATTAGGTGATCTTGGAGTTAGGTTTTATTTTTATGATTTCATAATAATTACTTTGAAATCCGTGCTTCCGCCATTGTATTAAAATCCTTTCAGTGGTATCAGAGCCACCTTGTTAGAATTAAATCATATGATGATATGTTAATGATTTAATGGCAATATTATAAATATGATATGATCATTATTTATGTTTTAATATGATATTAATATGATGAGATCATATTCATTATTTCATAATTAAATCATGATGTATATAATTATGGAATGTTGCTCTATAATATTGAATTATGTTCACTATGATGCTATATGATGAGATCATATTCATTATTTCATAATTAAATTATGATGTATATAATTATGGAATGTTGCTCTGTCATATTGAATTGTGTTCACTATGATGCTAATTTCTTTTATTCATGTATTTATTATGATATAGAAATTAAATATGCATTGAGACCTGAAAAATCCTCTGTAAAATGATATTAAGTTGTAGTGTAATTAACCAATAGCAGAACCAGTCTATGATGTCTCATTGATCAATCAGTGTCTAGGAAAGTGGTTCATGATTGGTAAAGAGAATGTGGTTTTTAATTGGTTCCGTTGTCTGACCTGGTCAAAATTTATTGGTGTCTAAGGAAAGCAACGGGGGGACCCCCACCTCTCTTCCACTTACTTGGCTGATTAGATTAATTTAATTCTTGGCTGGGATGCTTGGTGTTATATTCACTACATTATGGCCTTCCTTCATGCTAGGACATTATTATGTCACGAACCATATTAGGTTTGTTGTGTAACCACAAGACCAATTATGGAAACTGACATAATATTATTCTGGCGCATCGAGATACTTACAGCAATTTTTGAGTATAATGCTTTGTTGTGTAACCACAAAAGCATTTATATTCTATTTTGACGGTATTAAAATGAAGGGTCCTACTTAACTAAAACATTATGGTCTGTTGTGTAAACACAAGGCTATTAATATTTTAGAGGCCAAGATTTTTATTGAGAATTGCATGAGATGCAATTGGAAAGATTTTCCTACCTTTAAACTTATAAAAGGTTTGTTGTGCAACCACAAGATCTTTTATAAAGAATTAGGGTCTCAATCCCACTAAGAAAATCAATCAGGGTTTTCTCAAACATCATACTAGAGGGTTATGATGTCTGATAAAAATATTGGGAGACACAATAAAATTAAAGTCCTAATTTAATTGTGTATATCATCTTGAGTTGTTCGCTTATGTAATGATCTTTATTATGTAGATTAATAGCTTCTTCACTTTCACTTCGCTCCATTTTGGATACAAATAAATTGACTGGTACCAACTATGTGGACTGGTTGAGAAATCTTAAAATAGTACTTAGTCAAGAGAAGCTTTCTTACATTCTCGATACCCCTGACATTGAGCCAGCTGGGGAAGATGCCACAGAGGAAGAAAAAGCCACATATAGGATGTGGCAAAATGATTCTTTAACTGTCAAGTGTATCATACTTGCCTCTATGACAAATGAGTTACAGAGGCAGCATGATAGCATGGACACTCATTCCATATTGCTCAATTTAAAAGAGCTTTATGGAGAACAGAGTAGGACTGCTAGATATGAGATATCTAAGCAGTTATTCCATGCCAGAATGATAGAGGGGTCATCCGTACAAAACCATATTTTGATGGTTATTGACCTGATCACTCGATTAGGTCAATTAGGTTTTGTTATGGATGGAGAGTTGAGTCAGGATCTAATCCTGCAATCACTTCCAGAATCATTTTCTCAGTTTGTCGTGAACTGTCACATGAACAAACTGAATTCTTCCTTGCCTGAGCTGTTAAATATGCTCAAGACAGCAGAGAGCCATATCAAGAAGGATAAGGCTCCTCTTCTTCTTGTGGATGGGATCTCCAAGAAGAAGGCAGGCAAAAAGGGTTCTAAAAGAAGACTGAACCCTAAAGGTGGTATAAATAAGAGAAAGAAGGGAAAGAAAACCTCCGGACAGTCGACCTGCTTCCACTGCAGCAAGGCAGGTCATTGGAAAAGGAATTGCAAGGCTTATCTTGCAACAGTGAAGACTGGTGCAAATAATGCACCAAAAGGTATGTATGAGATACATACAATATTATCATTGAATTCTTCCATTTCAAACTCATGGGTATTAGATACTGCCTGTGGTTTTCATATCTGCAAATCATTGCAGGAGCTGCAGAAAATTAGAAGTTTGAGGAAGGGAGACTTCGAGCTCTATGGTGCTGGAGAAGATTTTATCCAAGCAGAAGCTGTAGGGACATATATCTTGAAGTTTTTTTCTGGAAAGATTTTAGAGCTAACAAATTGTTATTACATGCCTAATATCATTAGAAATATTGTATCTGTTCCCTTGTTGATAAAACAAGGATATCAAATATCTGTAACGAGCAATGGTTGCTCAATTAATTTTTCTAATGAAATAATTTGTCATGGCATTTTTAACAATGGTTTGTTGACTCTATGCTTGAATAATAATATTTTTCATGTTGATGAAAATAGTAAATGTAAGAGAGATAATGTAAATAATACCTTACTTTGGCATTGTCGACTTGGTCATATTAGTGAGACTAGGATTAACAAGTTGTACAAAGAAAAGTTCTTTGATTCTTATGATTGTGAATTATTAGGAACTTGTGAATCATGTCTCATGGGTAAAATGACCAAGACTTCATTTAGTGGACATGGAGATAGGATAAACGAGTTGTTAGGACTTGTACATACAAATGTATGTGGCCCTATGACAACATGCCAGAGGTGGATACTCATATTTTATTATATTTACAGATGATTTATCTAGGTTTGGATATGTGTATCTTATGAAACATAAATCCGAAGCCTTTGCTAAATTCAAAGAGTATCAAAGCATGGTCGAAAAACAAACTGAAAAAAGTATAAAAATCCTTCGATCTGATCGAGGAGGAGAATACTTATCCAATGAGTTTTTAGACCATCTTAAAGCAAAGGGAATTATCACTGAATGGATACCTCCTTATACGCCATAATTAAATGGTGTAGTCGAAAGAAGGAACCGTACCTTATTAGATATGGTACGATCCATGATGTGCTTTACTGAATTGCCTACTTCCTTCTGGGGTTATGCTTTAGAGACCGCAATAATTATCTTGAATAGAGTACCTTCTAAATCTGTATTTAGCACTCCATATGAAATATGGAGAGGTAAGAAGCCCAATCTTAAATATTTTAAGATATGGGGATGTTCAGCATATGTCAAAAGAAATTTTGGACATAAACTAGATACTAGAGTAGATAAATATTTGTTTGTAGGATATCCTAAGGATAGTATAGGATATCTATTCTACCACCCTACTGAACAAAAGGTATTTGTAAGTAGGCATGCCACTTTCATGGAGAAAGAATTTATCCTAGAAAGAGGCAGTGGGAGAAATATTGAAATTAATGAAGTTCAACAAAAATAAATAGATATTTCTCAACCAAATATTCACATAAATAAGGAAGAACTAGAACACATAACTCCTATCCATAGGTCAGAAAGGGTACGACATATACCTATAAGGTATATGTTCATTATTGAGAATAATGAAGCCCAAGTCATTGAGAATGACGAACCTTTGACTTATACAGAAGCTGTCATGAGTAAGGACTCAGACAGATGGCAGGATGCTATGAAATTCGAGGTGGACTCCATGTACACCAACAAAGTATGGACTTTGGTTGATGCACCAGAAGGGGTAAACCCTATTGGGTGCAAATGGATCTATAAGAAAAAGATTGGAGCAGATGGTCAAATAGAAACCTATAAAGCTAGATTGGTAGCTAAAAGTTTCAGGCAAAAATAGGGTATTGATTATGATGAAACTTTTTCACCTGTTGCCATGCTCAAATCTATTCGGATAATGCTTGCAATAGCAGCATACTATGATTATGAAATATGGCAAATGGATGTAAAGATCGCCTTCTTGAATGGTTTTCTAGAAGAGGAGGTCTACATGTCACAGCCAGAGGGTTTTGTCTCAAATGACAGACCAAATCTAGTATGCAGGCTTAAGAAATCTATTTATGGATTAAAGTAAGCCTCAAGGAGTTGGAACATCCGCTTTGATGTAACAATCAAAGAATTTGGCTTCATCAAAAATATGGATGAACCTTGTATGTATAAGAAGACTAGTGGGAGTGTCCTAGTTTTCTTGGTTCTGTATGTAGATGACATACTCCTTATTGAGAATGATATCCCAATGTTACAAACAGTCAAATTATGGCTATCAAATAAGTTTTCTATGAAAGACTTGGGGGAAGCATCCTATATACTTGGTATAAAGATCTATAGAGATAGATCTAAAAGGATGCTAGGCTTATCTCAGTCTAGGTACATTGACTTAATACTGAAAAGATTCAGTATGAATGAGAGTAAAAGAGGTTATTTACCCATGAGTCAAGGCATACATCTCTCTAAGAAGATGTCTCCTAAGACAACTGAAGAGAGAAATAGAATGAGTTCTATTCCTTATGCTTCGGCTGTAGGATCAATAATGTATGCTATGTTATGTACCAGGCCTGATGTAGCTTATGCCTTAGGCATAACCAGTAGATTTCAGGTTGATCCAGGAGTGGATCATTGGAAGGCTGTGAAAAATATTCTAAAGTACTTAAGAAGGACTAAGAATATTTTTTTCATATATGGTGGATCTGATCTTAAACTAGAAGGATACTCTGATTCTAGTTTTCAATCAGACCTAGATGATAGCAAATCCATTTCAGGGTATGTCTTTACTTTGAATGGTGGAGCAGTGAGTTAGAAGAGTTCTAAGCAGCAAACAGTAGCTGACTTAACCACATAGGTAGAATACATAGCTGCAAGTGAAACCGCCAAGGAAGCTGTCTGGATGAAGAAGTTCATCACTGAATTGGGCGTTATTCCTGAGATTGAGAATCCAGTACCACTTTATTGTGATAATACTGGTGTAGTTGCTCAAGCAAAGGAACCCAGGTCTCACCATAAATCCAAGCACATTTTGGGATGCTTCCATCTCGTTCGTGAAATAATTGAAAGATAAGATGTCATTATTGAACGAGTAGACACAAAGAACAACATAGCGGATCCATTTACTAAAGCTTTACCACAGCAGCAGTTCGATCGCCACCTCGGTAGTATGGGGTTGAAATATAAGGGAGATTGGCTTTAGTGCAAGTGGGAGATTGAAAGGAATATGCCCTATAAGCCAATCAAAATGTATAAATTGAAGGATATTCTTTTTGTCTCCTGATAACTCATGTACTGATGTTTTAAACAAATAAAGGCATTTAGTTCATCATATGCTGCATCTTATTTTTTTTATAATGAACCTCATAAATTAGGGCTATGGTTTTAGGATTATGATGCGATCATACCAGTGAGATCTAAAATCTTAAAATCCTAATTTTAAATATTCCTAGTCGATGGAACATTGAGTAGGGGATCAATGTTTCTGGTAAGACTGATACATCCTGTGTATGCTCGGTTAAGAGGGTAATTGATCTCACAGTTACTTGTGTATGACACTAATATAAGTATGTAAGTGTTCATTAGAGAATGAATTCATAGAATTGATCCAATTAAAACACATCTGATGGAGTCTTATCTACATGTCAATAGATTTTTCTCATAGTGGAAATTGTGCATGTAAATCTTTTGACCTGAGACTGCCATAGTGTTAGGAAATATGTTCCAAAAAGCCAATCATCAAGCTGTTGATGGTTGAGCAACCAAGTATTGTAATTGATTTGTTAATAAATAAAATATATTTGGCATCTTCATCATAAGCTTTCATCTTCTAATGAACTCCGTTGTTATGATGAAGTCCTTAGGACTATTTAGATTCGATAAAGAGAGGACTTATCGATTAGTCCTTAAAACTGTTCACGACCAAATGATAAGCTGTTAATAAGGACGACAGCTTCTATCGAGCATAGGTCGCTGTAGGTCATATGGGTTGGTTGTCCTCTTAACCAAGGAGTGTAGAGACACTGGTATGGCATACAGGTGAGATGTAAGGGTACATCATCATTGAACATGACCAACTCCAGAGCATTCTGCTGTCGAGAATGTCTCTGATGGGATATAGGTATAAGTGTCCCTTAGACTTGAGATCACCTCAGTGACTTGCAAACAACTCACTGTGCTTTGGTACTGGACTAACTAAATTTTTAATTCAGGGACGGAAGGCTTCTGGGCACAGTCAAGTACTTGCGAAGTCAGAGTGTGATCGAGATGGGATTGACCACTCCAAGAGTTGGAGAAGAATGAGTCGCTGTATTTCAATTTAGCAAAACCTTGGCCAGGATAATCCATCAGATGGATTTGATATTTTGAAAAACAATGTGGACAACCTGATCAGAGTTGACAGTTGAACTCTGGGGTGTCCTAAGATCATTTTGGTCAAGGAGATGAATTATATGAGAACTATATCCGCATGGGTTCTAAGGATGTTGTTCTATACATTCGACCTATCCGGTCGTCGGGTACCATTGCTAGATGGTCACTTCGATTGGTACAGAAATTTGTTCCTGTGCTACCGGCTTAGGTTCGGACCTATGAGGTCACATACATTAGAGTTCATGATCCGATCGGATGGTTGATCAACGATTAAGAATCATTCTAGGGTTAAATGATCAATACGATTGACATTTAACCCAATGCAAGTATTGTAGGAGGATCGATTAGCAATTCGATTGCTAATTGGCTTAATTTGATTAAGCCAATAGGCTGAGATTAAGTCTAATTAAATATAATTTAATTAGATTTATTTTGGGCTTGATTGGATCAAGTCCAATTGGTTTATTGGATAAGCTAAGTGCAAGGAAAAACTAGTCCTAGTTCAACTAGGACTTGGGTCAATCTAATTTTTAATTTGATTAGAAAATTAAATCAGATTTAAATCTAATTTAATCTGATTAAATTAGGTTCTTAATTGAGTTAAGACCTATTTTAATTAGGTTGATCTAATTTTGGTTTGATTTGATTTGGGAAACCAAATTAAAATAAGTCATAAGATAGAATCCTAGTAAGACTAGGATTCCACCTTGCGCCACATAAGCCTTCCCCACGCCCTCTCTCTTATTCAATGCCAATCTCCACTTATTTTGTGCGACAAAAGCCCTCTCCCAGGTCTCTCCCACGTTCATAAAAGGTCTCCTCTCTTCTTTCTTACATGGAAGGTGGTTTGGATCAAATCAAAGAGGAATAAGTTTGGATTTCGAATTCTATGAGATAGAGTTTTAGAAATCCAAAACTCTTTCAATTT
This sequence comes from Elaeis guineensis, assembly GCF_000442705.2. Taxonomy (NCBI): domain Eukaryota; kingdom Viridiplantae; phylum Streptophyta; class Magnoliopsida; order Arecales; family Arecaceae; genus Elaeis; species Elaeis guineensis. The sequence continues at coordinate 91,705,505 of NC_026000.2, forward strand.
TGCACCGAATTTATTCAAATTTTTTTTGGAATTTTTGTGGCCTTTAGGGTATACATTGTGCACATTTTCTGGTGATCCATGGACAAAAATATGGAGGAGGTGCTCAAGAGTTGGGCTCCCCTTAACTTGCCATGTTTGGATAAGCCTTGACTAGGTATTTGACTTAGACAAGGACTCTATCATATCTCTCTATACAAAATGAGTTTCTTTATAAAGTTTTAGGAGAAGATATAGGTTTGCATTTTCTTTGTACCATCCAAAAATAAGAGAGAAAGACCTTTGGGTCGTGGAGATATAAAAGATGCAAGTTAGGGTGTCTAGAGAGAAAAATGTGAAGAAGAAGAGGGTCTTCTTCTAGGATTTTTTGTTTTCATATCTCTCCTACCTCCATCTTGAGTTTTCTGAGAGCATCTCAGATTTGAAACTCCTCCTTTTACTTTCCATCTTTGGAAGAGTCCAAATCAAGAAGAAGGAGGCACCTGATCAACCATCAAAGAAGGATCAGCGCAGTACTAGCATACTGTGCTGATTTCCTGAAGCAGGACTTCTGATCGAGATTCGTGGGCTCGTGTGGAGGACTCCTAGAGGCCGGATGCATGTGCGGCTTGCAACATCATTCTTAAGCCCGGATCAGCAAGGTTAGAGCATCTAACTTGCAAGGTAATAGATCTGATCTATTGTTTAATACATACATTAGATGTGGTATAGAAACATGTTGATATGATCAACATGTAGTTCATGCTATATTTATATATTTTAAATTCTAATTTAATACTATATAATAATCATGTAATAGAATCTTAGATCTAGGGATTCTCTGATTTTGGAAAATAAATTTGATTTATTTTAGTCTTCCGCTGTACGATCTTGAAAAAGTTTCAAGATCTAACCCTGAAACCCTAGATCTGGTTCCTACAATTGGTATCAGAGCCTAGGTTCTTTATTACATGATTATTTATACATGCTTAGATTATTTCTTAGATTAGATCTAATTTATAATCTGATTATTAAATCTAAAATTAAATTTTAGATCAATCACAAACTGCAAGGTTGTCCTGCTGTAAGGTTTACCCCTTACAGTGCAAAGGTTGTCCTAGTTTGTGTAGATCTATCTTTAATCATAAATTTGTTAGATATGATCTAGATTAAATTTATGATTTACTAGATTTAAAAGATATTTAAATCTGAAATAAAATCTCTTTGTTAATAATTTTTGTGCAAAGAAATTGTTTAAAGTTGAAATTGTTTCAATTACATGAACCTGTTTAGATTAGATCTAAAGTAGTTTCATGTTTAATTCACTTGTATCTTGATTATGAATCAAACATGCAATATGGTTGGTAGAATCATATTGTAAAATTATTTTACAAATATGAAAATTATTTTTTGAAAAGTCGAACCCAACCCTTAGTCCAAAACTTAATTAAGAATTAAGAAGTTGTTTGATTAGGTTCTAGGATTGTGAATTGAAGAACCTAAGACACAAACCATAACACATTGGGTTAATGGGTTAGTGGGAATTAGGTCCATTAATTGGGTTAGACCTATGGTTAGATTAAAGATGGACTTAATTAGAGAATTGACTAAATCTAATCAATTGTTGTCTTAGATTAGGTCAAGGATTCTCTAGATCAATTACAATAGTTGTAGTTGGTCAAGTCCATATCTTTAACGAGAACCAAATGGACTTGATTCTTGGCTAAGCGGTCTAGCACGAACTGTTAGGTTGATCTAATCGAAACTAATTAAACCAGTTGGTGTCTAAGGTAAACCAGACCGGTGGTTTTTAATTGGGAGCCCGCTTACCTGGCCATTTCTGATGGTGTTTAAGGAAAGTTTTGGCAGACCCTCCCACTGATCGAACTTACCTGGCCTCTTGGTGAAATTATGTTTTGATCGGCTCACTTGACTATTCGAGCTGACCCATGTCAGCTAGGTAAATCAGTGTGACTGATTTAGGTGCTCCTAGACCAGCCCTTTTAATGGTCTCCCTTAAGCTGACTTGGTGAAGCCAGTGGGAGGATCATGATAAGCTGGTTCATCTGACCTCATCCTCTAAATTATTTAAATCCTCTAAAATTATTAGATCCTTAAAATGATAAAGTTATGGAGATAACTGAGTCATAGCCTCCCATTAAGGTGTTTGATAATGAGTTCATTAACTCAATAATCATTGCAGACCCAAAGGCCTGGTGCTTGTTGACTAATGAAATTATCACTCATCATATGACGACTTGGAAGTGTCTCTCTAATGGTGGTTAGGTGAGCCAACCAAAGTTGGGCTTAATCATTCGTTGGTTAGATGCACCAAGTATGATCATGTTAATGGTTGGACCTAACCGGATCCTTACAGTGGAGGCCAAAGCCTACTGATTAGATTTATGGGGCAAAATTAAAATTACTAGAAATTGTTTAGAGAAACAATTGGTTATGAACCTACCCTTAGATGTACATGGGTTGACCAACCAAAGTTGGGCTTGTGTGCAGTCTAAGTGGATTCTAGTACCCGCTAAGGAATTAGGGTAATTCCTCGAGTTGGAGGTAGAGGCTACCAATTCAAATAAAATAGTGGGAGAAACCTTTTGATTAAAGTCCAAATCCTTAGGTTTAATGAATCAATTACTAATTAGGTTATGGTTTTCTTTTGTGCAGATATGGCCACTTCTCTATCGCTCCGATCATTGTTGGACAATGATAAGTTGGTGGGACACAACTTCGGTAGCTGGTACCGAAAGTTGAAGATAGTCCTGGAGCATGAACGGATCCTATATGTGATAATGGATCCTGCACCTGAGGAGCCAGCTGTCAATGCACGTGGAACAGTCAGAGACACTTACCAGAAGTGGCTCAGCGATCGAACCACGGTGCGCTGTATCATGTTGGCTGCTATGAGCGATGAGTTCAGTCACAGATTCGAGACGGCTCAGCCAAAGGACATGCTTCAAGTGTTGGAGGATGCCTTTGGCACACCCGATGACGTGGAGAGGTACAAGACTAGTTGTGCCATCTTCAACGCCAAAATATGGGATGGTGCCTCTGTCACTGATCATGTATTGTACATGATCGAGCGGATGGAATGATTGAGCAAGCTCGACTTTCCCTTGCATGAGCAGCTTGGGAAAGATGCAATACTGAACTCGCTGCCCAAGTCTTATCTCCCATTCCTCACTCATTATAGAATGACAAAGCCTGAAGTAAACTACCACGGATTACTGGGGTTACTTCAGAACTTTGAGAAGGATCACCAACTCCTCAAGGAGTCAGTGAACTTAGTGGGAGGTTCATCTTCTGGTTCTCGACCTTTTGAGAAAGGGAAGAAGAACAAGAAGAAGAAAGTGAAGAAGGTGCAAGTTCAGGCTGGGACATCAGTGCAGAGCCAGACCAAAAGGATCAAGCCCGATAAGAGTCTATTCAACTGGCAAGCACTCTAGATTAGATAGTGTGTCAGATACCTACTTATGGCACTATAGGCTAGGTCATATAAAAAGAACAGAATAAACAGGTTGACTCAAGAGGAAATCTTCGAAGTCAGTGATTGTGAATCACTTCCAACCTGTGAGTCCTGTCTTCTTGGTAAAATGACCAAGTCACCTTTTACTGGAAAAGGTGAGAGAGCTACTGAGCTCTTGGGCCTAGTACATACTGATGTATGCGGGCCCATGAGCACCAGTGCTAGAGGTGGATATTTCTACTTGATAACTTTCACGGATGACCTATCCCGATATGGATATGTCTATCTGATGAAACATAAGTCAGATTCATTTAAAATGTTCAAACGATTCCGAAGTGAAGTAGAAAAACAAACTGGGAAGAGTATTAAAACTCTTCGATCTGATCGAGGAGGAGAATACCTTTCTAGTGAATTTCTCACATATCTAGGAGAGAATGGGATTCTCTCCCAATGGACTCCTCCATGAACACCACAGCATAATGGTGTGTCTAAAAGGAGGAATCGAACTTTGTTAGACATGGTCTGATCCATGATGGGTTTTGCTAGCTTGCCGATATCCTTCTGGGGATATGCACTCGAATCGGCCTGTTATCTGTTAAATAGGATTCCAAGTAAGTCTGTAATTAAGACTCCATATGAGATATGGATGAGACGTAAGCCAGCACTTTCACACCTTAGGGTCTGGGGGTGCCCGACCTATGTCAAACGATTAGTCACAGACAAACTTGGACCTAGGTCTGACAAATGCTCATTCATAGGGTACCCCAAAGAGACAAAAGGATATTTTTTCTACCATGCTGATGAACAAAAGGTGTTCGTCAGTCTTAAGGCAATCTTTTTAGAAAAAGAGTTCCTTAGTGAAGGAATCGTTGCCTCTAAGGTTGAACTTGACGAAGTTCAACAGGTAGAAGGACCGACACCAATAGCTGAACCTGAGTCGGATATGATTAGATCAGATTTGGAGCCCAATATACCTGCACCATTAAGGCAATTTTGTAGAGTACCGCGTCAGCCGGACAGATACTATGGTTTCTTGATCTGGGACGGTGATCCCATCGAACTTGATGAGAATAATGAGGATCCGATCACCTATATGGATGCAATGCAGAGATCTGATTTCGAGAAATGGCTTGAAGCCATGAAATCCAAAATGGAGTCCATGAAGGTCAACGATGTATGGACATTGGTTGACCCACCTGAAGGGGTTAAACCCATTGGGTGTAAATGGGTCTTCAAAAGGAAGAGGGGCGCAGACAGAAAGGTGGAGACCTATAAAGCCCGTCTGGTTGCCAAGGGGTATCATCAACGTTATGGTATTGACTATGACGAGATATTTTTCCTGTGGCAATGCTCAAATTCATTCAGATAATGCTTGCAATAGCTGCCCATCTGGATTTTGAGATCTGACAGATGGATGTAAAGACAGCTTTCCTGAATGGAGAGCTGACCGAAGAGGTGTATATGATACAACCTGAGGGGTTTATATCTACAGATGAGTCCAAGGTGTGCAAGCTTCAGAGATCCATTTATGGACTGAAGCAAGCTTCTCGGAGTTGGAACATGCATTTTGATAAGGTGATCAAAACGTATGGCTTCATTAAGAATGGAGAAGAGCCCTGCATCTATAAATGGGCAAATGGTCCAATTGTGGTATTCCTTGTCTTGTACGTGGATGACATTCTCTTAATCGGGAATGACATCCCCGCACTACAGGGAATAAAAGTTTGGTTGTCATCACAGTTCTCCATGAAGGACTTGGGTGAAGCATCCTACATCCTAGGGATGAAGATCTATAGGGATAGATCTAAAAGGATGCTTGGGTTATCCCAGTCCATGTACATAGACACTGTGCTGAAGAGGTTCAGCATGAAGAATTTCAAGAAGGACTATCTATCGATAGGCCATGAAATTTCTCTCTCTAAGAAGGATTGTCCAACAACTCCTGAAGAGAGAGAGTGTATGAGTAGAGTCCCATATGCTTCAGCCGTGGGATCTATCATGTACGCCATGACATGTACATGACCAAATGTGGCATACTCACTAGGAGTAGTGAGTAGATACCAATCTGATCCTGAAGAAAATCATTGGAAAGTGGTTAAAGCCATCTTTAAGTATTTGAGAAATTCTAAGGACCAATGGTTGGTTTATGGCGAGTCAGATCTAAAACTTGTGGGGTTCACAGACTCCAGCGTCCAATCTGACCATGATGACAGCAGGAGCATGTCGGGTTATATCTTTACTCTGAATGGTGGAGCCATCTGCTGGAAGAGTTCCAAGCAGCATACTGTGGCAGACTCTGTTTGTGAAGCGGAGTACATCGCAGCATCGGATGCCGCGAAAGAAGCTGTGTGGCTGAGGAAATTCATCAACGAGCTCGGAGTAGCACCCTCCCTCGATGGTTCAGTCCTGCTCTACTGTGACAGCACTGGTGCCATAGCTCAGGCAAAGGAACCCAAAGCACGTCAGCGGACGAAGCACATCTTGCGCCGCTTCCACCTGGTCCGGGAGATCATAGATCGAGGTGACGACGACCTTCAGAGGATCGACGGAAAGGAGAACCTGACCGACCCCTTAACTAAAGCCCTGGCGATAAAGGAGTTCGACAACCACAAGTCGAAGATGGGTATTAGATACTGTGCCGAGTGGCTTTAGGACAAGTGGGAGTTGTTAGGAAATGTGTCCCAAAAAGCCAATCGTCAAGCTGTTGACGGTTGAGCAACCAAGTATTGTAATTGATTTGTTAATAAATAAAATATATTTGGCATCTTCATCATAAGCTTTCATCTTCTAATGAATTCCGTTGTTATGATGAAGTCCTTAAGACTATTTAGATTCGATAAAGAGAGGACTTATCGATTAGTCCTTAAAACTATTCACGACCAAATGATAAGCTGTTAATAAGGACGACAGCTTCTATCGAGCATAGGTCGCTGTAGGCCATATGGGTTGGTTGTCCTCTTAACCAAGGAGTGTGGAGACACTGGTATGGCATACAGGTGAGATGTAAGGGTACATCATCATTGAACGTGACCAACTCCAGAGCATTCTGCTGTCGAGAATGTCTCTGATGGGATATAGGTATAAGTGTCCCTTAGACTTGAGATCGCCTCAGTGACTTGCAAACAACTCACTGTGCTTTGGTACTGGACTAACTGAATTTCTAATTCAGGGACGGAAGGCTTCTAGGCACAGTCAAGTACTTGCGAAGTCAGAGTGTGATCGAGATGGGATTGACCACTCCAAGAGTTGGAGAAGAATGAGTCGCTGTATTTCAATTTAGCAAAACCTTGGCCAGGGTAATCCATTAGATGGATTTGATATTTTGAAATACAATGTGGACAACCTGATCAGAGTTGACAGTTGAACTCTAGGGTGTCCTATGATCATTTTGGTCAAGGGGATGAATTATATGAGAACTATATCCGCATGGGTTCTAAGGATGTTGTTCTATACATTCGACCTATCCGGTCGTCGGGTACCATTGCTAGATGGTCACTTCGATTGGTACAAAAATTTATTTCTATGCTACTGGCTTAGGTTCAGACCTATGAGGTCACACACATTAGAGTTCATGATCCGATCGGATGGTTGATCAACGATTAAGAATCGTTCTAGGGTTAAATGATCAATACGATTGACATTTAACCCAGTGCAAGTATTGCAGGAGGATCGATTAGCAATTCGATTGCTAATTGGCTTAATTTGATAAAGCCAATGGGCTGAGATTAAGTCTAATTAAATATAATTTAATTAGATTTATTTTGGGCTTGATTGGATCAAGTCCAATTGGTTTATTGGATAAGCTAAGTGCAAGAAAAAACTAGTCCTAGTTCAACTAGGACTTGGGTCAATCTAATTTCTAATTTGATTAAAAAATTAAATCAGATTTAAATCTAATTTAATCTGATTAAATTAGGTTTTTAATTGGGTTAAGACCTATTTTAATTAGGTTGATCTAATTTTGGTTTGATTTGGTTTGGGAAACCAAATTAAAACAAGTCATAAGATAGAATCCTAGTAAGGCTAGGATTCCACCTTGCGCCACATAAGCCTTCCCCACACCCTCTCTCTTATTCAACACCAATCTCCACTTATTTTGTATGACAAAAACCCTCTCCCAGGTCTCTCCCACGTTCATAAAAGGTCTCCTCTCTTCTTTCTTACATGGAAGGTGGTTTGGATCAAATCAAAGAGGAATAAGTTTGGATTTCGAATTCTATGAGATAGAGTTTTAGAAATCCAAAACTCTTTCAATTTTGCACCGAATTTATCCAAATTTTTTTTAGAATTTTTGTGGCTTTTAGGATATATATTGTGAACCTTTGTTGGTGATCCATGCATGAAAATATGGAGGAGGTGCTCAAGAGTTGGGCGCCCCTTAACTTGCCATGTTTGGATAAGCCTTGACTAGGTATTTGACCTAGACAAGGACTCTATCATATCTCTCTATATAAAATGAGTTTCTTTGTGAACTTTTAGGAGAAGACATAGATTTGAGAGATCTTTGTGCCATCCATAAATTAGAAAAAAATACCTTTGGGTCATGGAGATATAAAAGACACAAGTTAGGGTGTCTAGAGAGAAAAATGTGAAGAAGAAGAGGGTCTTCTTCTAGGGTTTTTTGTTTTCATATATTTCCTCCCTCCATCTTGAGTTTCCTGAGAGCATCTCAGATCTGAAACTCCTCCTTTTACTTTCCATCTTTGAAAGAGTCCAAATCAAGAAGAAGGAGGCACCTGATCAACCATCAAAGAAGGATCAGCGCAGTACTAGCATACTGTACTGATTTCCTGAAGCAGGACTTCTGATCGAGATTCGTGGGCTCGTGTGGACGACTCCTAGAGGCTGGATGCATGTGCGGCTTGCAAGATCATTCTTAAGCCCGGATCAGCGAGGTTAGAGCATCTAACTTGCAAGGTAATAGATCTGATCTATTGTTTAATACATACATTAGATGTGGTATAGAAACATGTTGATATGATCAACATGTAGTTCATGCTATATTTATATATTTTAATTTTTAATTTAATGCTATGTAATAATCATGTAATAGAATCTTAGATCTAGGGATTCTCTGATTTTAAAAAATAAATTTTGATTTATTTTAGTCTTCCGCTGTACGATCTTGAAAAAGTTTCAAGATCTAACCCTGAAACTCTATATCTGGTTCCTACACATAAAACCTTATAAGTATGAATCCATATTTTAAATCATACTCATTCATGATTTTATCATGTACGGGGTGTTTTGGATATGATGGATTTCTTATGAAGGTTGTGAGTAGGTCAATATGGAAACGATCACTCCTAGTAAGAGGAGATCGCATCCTATCTGCTTCAATCAAATAATGATTCAGGAAAACTTTGATCAGAGCATTATAAAAAAAAAAATTAGAAATAATTTCTAATATTTTATAAATTGAATAATTATTATTTGATCAAGAGAAATGTGAATATAAAAATTGGGTTTGACATTTTTCCATACCCAAACTTATATTCGGGATGTAGGATGATCGTAAGATCAAGTTGCACGGTAATTTTCCACTGAAGCGCATTTTTGGTATTTCCATCAAAATTTTATATCTTCTAGGTAGACATAATACATTACTAGACGTCAATCATATCTTGTGAGTTTGATCAAATTAAAGAGTTTAATTCGATCATTAATTAAAAGCTGTTCTGATTGATCAAAATGGTTCAGCTTGATTTGACCTAAATCGGCTAGATTGTGTTCTAACCAAATTAGTTTAAATTGCACCTGGACTCACTGCTGGCTAGATATGGAACCCAATAGGTCACACACAAAGAAAATTGATCATGGGTTTAATTTGATTAAACCATGTTTGCAAGTTGAACATGCTAGCATATGTTGCAAACCCTAGCATTTAGATTCGAATCAAATTCGAATTAGGTTTCGATTTGGGCTAACTTAGAACCAATTTGAGCCAAATTGGATTTGGTCTTGAAGTCAGTTCAAAGTGTTTTAATTGGGCTTGCTGTTGGGTGCCAAAAACCAGGGAACCACATGCCTAAGAGTCTCTCTCTTGGCGTGTGGATTTGAATCCATGCGCATGAGCCACATGGCGCATGGATGGAGTTGGCACCTTCTATCTTGGCCATTGGATGGGCTTCCTTCCAGATCCAAAGGCATGGGTTGATGGTGCCAATAAGAGAAGCTTTGTGACTTCTCATCTGAACACCATAAGTTAAGATCGAAGAGTCCTTCTGAAATAAGGTGTCTCTTCAACCCAACTTTGATGTACACATGGCATTTCTTAATTTATGGGGTGTGAGAAATAGACAAGAGGCATGAGAAAAATTGTCAGAGGGTGTGAGATATTTTGGATTGCATCTTTACGTGCAATATAAATAGGGGTGCACGTCGAGGAGTCTACGGATTGAAAAATCTTCTTTCTTTCTTACAAGAGGCTCTGCTTGTCCAATTTTTTTTATTCTTTCTATCTAGCCTAGATAAGGTCCTGATAAAAGATAAAAAATCTTCTAAAAGGCTTAGAGAATTGGAATAAAAATTAAGGAGACAAGGAGCAAGAAAGGAAGACAAGAAAAGGTCCAACAATGTGACAGCAAAGCCAAGAAAGGAGGTTCTGCCCAAATTGCATTTAAATTCTGATAAATTAGAATTTAATTGTAGAGTATTTTTAAATAAGTGCTAATGGGTTGGTCGAGTCCCGTGTGGATCAACATTGGAGGGTGAACACGTGGGCACCTGGTGGAAACCCAGACAGATTGCTGCCGACAACTAAGCACAAATCAGGATTTAGCGATAAGAGGTATGTTTCTATATCATTTATTTGATATTAATGCATGTTATATGGTTTAATTTTTGATAAGGTGATCTTGGAGTTAGGTTTTATTTTTATGATTTCATAATAATTGCTTTGAAATCCATGCTTCCGCTATTATATTAAAACCCTTTCAACCATGAAGTCTGAGATAGAGTCCATGAAGATCAATAGTGTATGGACACTAGTTGATCCACCTGAAGGGATAAAATTCATAGGGTGTAAATAGATTTTCAAGAGAAAAAGAGATACGGATAGAAAAGTAGAGACCTATAAAGCCCATCTTGTTGCCAAGGATTACCGTCAGTATTATGGTATTGACTACGATGAGATGTTCTTTCTTGTGGCAATGCTCAAATCCATCCAGATTATGCTTTCTGTCACTGCATACTTAGATTATGAAATCTGACAAATGGATGTCAAAACTACTTTCTTTAACGGAGAGCTGGAAGAAAAGATGTATATGATACAATCTGAAAGATCCACATCCATAGATGAGTCGAAAGTGTACAAGCTGAATAGGTCTATTTATGGACTTAAGCAGGCATCTAAGAGTTGGAACATGCATTTGATAAGGTGATCAAAATATATGGCATCATTAGGAATACAGAAGAGCCTTGCATCTACAAGTGGGCTACCGATTCTGTAGTCATCTTCCTTATGCTGTATGTGGATGATATACTGTTACTAGAAAATGACATTCCAATTTTGTAGAGTGTGAAGCTATGGTTATCATCATAGTTCTCCATAAAAGACTTGGGAGAAGCATCCTAATCCTAAGAATGAAGATCTATAGGGATAGATTTAGAAGGTTGCTTGGATTGTCCCAATCTATGTATATCGATACTTTGTTGAAGTGGTTCAACATGGATAATTTCAAGAGAGGCTATCTTCTGATAGGCCAAGAAATTACTTTCTTCAAGAAGGATTGTTCGACAACCCCTGAGGAGAGAGAGCATATGAGTAGAATACCATATGCTTCGGCAGTAGGATCTATCATGTACGTTATGACATGTAAGAGATCGGATGTGGCCTATTCACTAGGGATAGTGAGTAGGTGCCAGTCTGATCCAAGTGAGAAGTATTGGAAGATTGCGAAAATAATTCTTAAGTATTTAAGAAATAATAAAAACCAATAACTTATCTTTGGAGATACTGATTTGAAACTTGTGGGATATACTGATTTCAGTTTTCAATCAGATTATGATGACAACAGAAGCATGTTGGGCTACATATTTACCTTAAATGGAGGAGCTGTTTGCTAGAAGAGTTTCAAGCAACATACTGTGGCCGATTATGTATGTGAAGCGGAATACAATGCTACATCAAATGCTGCAAAAGAAGTGGTGTGGTTGCAGAAACTCATTATCGAGCTGGGAGTTACACCTTCTATTGATGGCTCTGTCCTACTGTATTGTGATAGCTCTAGTGCCATAGCTTAGGCAAAAGAACCAATATCATACCATCATACCAAGCATATTCTGCAAGGCTATCACTTGGTACAAGAGATCATAAATCGAGGTGACGTCGAGCTTTAAAAGATCGATGGAAAGAAAAATCTAGCCGACCACTTTATTAAAGCTCTAGGGATCAAAGAGTTTGATGACTTCAAATAGAAGATGGGTATAAGATACTACTCTAATTGGCTTTAGTCCAAGTAGGAGTTGTTGAAAATGGTATCCTAAAATCAATCGTGTGATGATTGAATTCATCTTTATATATGAATTATTGATAAATAAATAAAAGTTATTTTGATATTTTTCATCACAAAGTTACATCTTTCTTGTAGAACTCTTGTATTGTGATGAAGTTCTTAGAACTATGTTAGTGAATGATAAAGAGAGGATTTATCATATAGTTCCTAAAATATATTCACGATCAAATGATATGTCATTATAGGATGATGATGCTTATCGAGTGGAGGTCATTGTGTACTGTTGGTGCAAAAATCTGCTTGCGCCGGAGAAGCTGGAGTCGGGGAAGCCGCGGTCGCCGCCGGGACCTGCAAAGAAAGTCTAAACCGGAGGTGGGGTTGCTCCGGCAAGACCCTCCGATGCTCAAGTCAGTTCTCTGCCTCAACAAGAATGGAGTGCTCGAACGGAGAATTTAGCAGAGTTTTGAGATAAGAAATGAGCTTAGAGAATAACGTATCTGGGTCCCCCTTTTATAGGCGGGGGAGGTAACGGATTGATGGCGACGTTTGTAACCGCCAGGTAGTGGGCCGCCCTTAGTCAGGAGGAATCTACTGCGAAGAGTAGTGGAGCGGAGCCGTGGCCATCACTGGGGCGTGCCACGTGGAATCTGCTGTGGGAAGTGGGATGCAGATGCTGCGGTGTCTTGCCAGTGGATGGGAGAATCATGCAATATCTGCTGCAGGAGGTGGAGCAGGATCGCGGCCGTTTATCGCAGCCTGTCAGGCAGTAATGGAGCCGCGTGGGTGCGGGATCCGTCGCAGAGAGTGGAGCAGTGTTGCGACCATTACTGCGGCTTGTCAGGAAGTGATGGAGCTGCGCAGAGTCTGCCGCAGGAAGTGGAGCAGGATCGTGGCCGTGATTGTGGCCTGGGAGTGCAGATCTGCTGGCTGAAGCTCGGCAGCGATCGGAGTCCGGCCTTTGTAGAGGTCCGGGAGGGGTCCTCCTGGCGGTTGGGGTCGTGGGTGGAGCCCGACTTCCATGGGAGTCCGGGCGGAACCCTCTCGGAGCTAAAGTTGCGGGCGGAACCCGGCTCCTGTAGGAGTCCGGGCGGAGTCCTCTGCAATCAAAGTTAAAGGTGAAGTCCGGCTCCCGTAGGAGTCCGGACGAAGCTTACCAGCAGTTGATACCGAGAGCGGAGCCCGGCTCCCGTAGGAGTCTGGACGGAGTCTTCTGCAATCAAAGTTAAAGGTGAAGTCCGGCTCCCGTAGGAGTCCGGACGGAGCTTACCAGCAGTTGATACCGAGAGCGGAGCCCGGCTCCCGTAGGAGTCCGGGCGGAGCTGTGCTGTAGTTGATGTCGGCGGTGGAGCCTGGCTCCCGTAGGAGTTCGGGCGGAGCCGTTCTGTAGTTGATGTCGGAGGTGGAGCCCGGCTCCCGTAGGAGTCCGGGCGGAGCCGTGCTGTAGTCGATGTCGGAGGCAGAGCCCGGCTCCCGTAGGAGTCCGGGCGGAGCCGTTCTGTAGTTGATGTCGGAGGCGTCGCCTTGTTGATTGCAGCTCGGAGACTCCGACCTTACTTTCAAGGGCACACGGTGACACTACTCACCGATCAACTGATCAAGGCGGTCTTGCACCGAGTTGATATTTCCAGAAGGATGGCAAAATGGGCGATCGAGCTCACGGAATTCGATATCAACTACAGACCTAGACCGGCAATAAAGGCCCAAATATTGGCAGATTTCATTGTAGAGTGCACCATCCCAGAGGAGGCCGAACCTGAGCAAAGTGGAGTTGACAGCCCGAGGTCTCAACCGAACTCCCCCGACGAAGAAGCCAGTCCCTCCAATTGCTTTTGGACCCTCTTTGTGGACGGATCTTCCAACATGGCAGGTGCGGGTGCAGGCCTGATCTTGGTCAGCCCGGAGGGAGTCATCGTGGAGTACGCTCTGCGTTTCGAGTTCTCCGCAACAAACAATGGAGCGGAATATAAGGCTCTGATTGTAGGATTAAGGATCGCCAAAGAGCTGGGAATAGGTCAGCTCCGGGTGCACAGCGATTCCCAACTTGTGGTGGGACAAGTCAGCGGGAGTTATGAAGCACGGGAAGACAGTATGGCCAGGTACCTTGAGAAAGTGAAGGAGCTTACCCCCGCCTTTAGCAGTTTCGACATCAGGCAAATTCCAAGGTCGGAGAATACCAGAGTCGATCTTCTCTCCAAGCTGGCGACATCGGCTCCGACCGAATTGCCCAAAGGCGTCCTCTTTGAAGTTCTAAAACATCCGAGTACAGAAGAGCCACGGCCCGTAATGGAGATCGACCACGAGCCCAGCTGGGTCGACCCACTGATAACCTATCTTAGAGATGGAGTTCTCCCCCAGGATGCGAAAGAGGCCCGGAAGCTCCGAAATCAAGCCTCCCGATACATCCTTTATGAGGGCAAATTGTACAAAAGATCATACTCCTTGCCCCTCTTAAGGTGTCTCCGGCCCTCAGAAGCTGACTACGCTTTATGGGAAGTACACGAGGGAGCTTGCGGAAACCATTTGGGTGCCAGATCTTTATCCCACAAGCTACTCCGCCAAGGGTACTATTGGCCAACAATGCATCATGATTCGATTGAATATGTCAAAAAGTGTGATCGATGCCAGAGATACGCCAACATCCAGAGAGACCCGCTATCGAGCTCACACCCTTGAGTGCCCCATGGCCTTTTGCACAATGGGGGATGGATATTCTTGGCCCCTTTCCCATGGCGTCTGGGCAGAGGAAGTTCCTCCTTGTAGCGATCGACTACTTCACCAAATGGGTCGAGGCCGAACCACTAGCAAAAATCACAGAAGCAAAAGTGCAAGATTTCGTTTGGAAGTCAATTGTGTGCAGGTTCGGTCTACCTAGAACCCTAATCACTGATAACGGACGGCAATTCGCGGGAGCAAGGTTCGCCGAATTCTGTGAAGATCTAAATATCTCCCACAACTTCACATCAGTAGCCCACTCTCAGGCGAACGGCGAAGCTGAGGTAACTAACAGAACCCTGTTGCAGGGGATTAAGACAAGGCTCAAAAAAGCAAAAGGGACTTGGGCAGACGAGCTTTATCATGTGCTATGGGCGTATCGAACCACCCAGAGGTTACCTACGGGGGAGACTCCCTTTGCTTTAGCCTTTGGTATGAAAGCCGTCATCCCGATCGAGCTTAAACTCCCGTCGGCACGAGTCGTTGCATTCGACGAACACCAAAATTCACAAAGTCTCAGAGCCAACCTCGACCTTCTGGAAGAAAGACGGGAGATCGCTCAGGTTCGAATGGCAGCCTACAGACAGAAAGTTGCTCGATATTACAACGCCCGAGTCAAGAACAAAGCATTTAAAGCAGGAGATCTAGTGCTCCGACGAGCTGCTGTCTCGCAACCACAGGGCCAGGGGAAACTTGCCCCAAACTGGGAGGGACCTTACGAGGTCAAAGAAGTAGTCCGGCCCGGAACTTATTATCTTAAGGAGCTCGGAGGAGCCGACCTCCCACGACCGTGGAGCTCAAAAAACTTACGGATGTACTACCAGTAATTTCGTTTTAATCAAAAAATGTGTGCCCATATGTCTTGGGACAATTCAAGCAAACTGTATCAAAAACAAAAGGGCAACCTCATAAAGTCGAAGGCCCGGTTCTTTTAGACCGGATGGGGGGAGAGGCCTTACAACACCCACATGCGCCCCCACAGTCCTGTTAGGGACAGGAGGAGAACCTCGCCCTAACTTGAGCAAAGTCGAAGGCCCGGTTTCTTTAGACCGGATGGGGGGAGAGGCCCTACAACGCCCATATGCGCCCCCACAGTCCTGTTAGGGACAGGAGGAGAACCTCGCCCTAACTTGAGCAAAGTCGAAGGCCCGGTTCCTTTAGACCGGATGGGGGGAGAGGCCCTACAACGCCCATATGTGCCCCCACAGCCCTGTTAGGGACAGGAGGAAAACCTCACCCTAACTTGAGCAAAGTCGAAGGCCCGGATCTTTTAGACCGGATGGGGGGAGAAGCCTTACAACGCCCACATGCGCCCCCACAGCCCTGTTAGGGACAGGAGGAGAACCTCGTCCTAACTTGAGCAAAGTCAAAAGCCCGGTTCTTTTAGATCGGATGGGGTGAGAGGCCTTGCAGCGCCCTAACGCGCCCCCAACCAGGCTGGTAACGAGAGAAGAACCTCACACCGACTCGAGCAAACGGGAAGGCCTGGACTCCTACGGGAGCCGGGTTTCGTCCACGACGCCTAGGAAAACTTCACCCGGACTCCTACGGGAGTCGGGCTCCATCACCGACATCAGCTACAGGACGACCCCGCCCGGACTCCTACGGGAGCCGGGCTCCGCTGACAACAGCAACTGCCGATAAGCCTTGTCCGGACTTCTACGGAAGCCGGACTTTGCCTATGACTTTGATTGCAGGAAGACTTCGCCCTGACTCCTACGAGAGTCGGGCTACTCTAACTTTAGGAGGGCTTCTCTGTTCGGACTCCCAAGGGAGCCGAACTTAGCTCCGACTTCAGCGGAGAAAAAGTCCAAGCAAAAAAGGGAAGCAAACAGTGCCCGAAGGCAACGAAAGCTCGGATCCCCGAATTCAAACCCTAGGAGGGACCTCGGGCCCGAAGGGCCCCAAGCGAACCTGCAACCATCAATGGAATGACAATTGGGTATTTTCGAACGGCGCAAGAGCCGAAAAGGAGCTCGACAAATGACGACCCCACATTAGCAGAAGAGGTCGTCGATGACCTTGGGACAACGCGAAAAGGAAAAGAAGAAGAGAAGGAAGAAAGAGGAAAGGAAAATGAAGAAGTTCGACAGACAACTATTTAATGCGAGATGCAGACGAGGTAACAAAATCTCTTTTTTTATTTAACAAGAGTATATGTTACAGGACCCGGTGGGTCAGACAAAAAGAAGAAGAAGAAGAAGAAGAAGAAGAAGATACACATCATCGCAAGCCTCGCAAACACGGTTCGGGAAGGATGAATCGGAGGCCGCTCCGAGCTGCAAACTCCTCTTCCCGTCTATGTCCTTCTCAGTCGCGTTCTCCAGTGCGTGTAACACCTCTCGCCCCATCTCGCCTCATTCTGTCTCCGAAGTCCCAACCCTAGCGGGAAAAGGATGGGATAGATCCCCGAAGGCGGTAAGGGCAACGGCGGCAGTAGCGAAGACCTATTTCAAGAAGAACCGGAGTCACCTTGGAAGCGGTAGCGATGCCAGAGATGTGCCTCATATCCGAATGCTCCACGACAGCCGCCACCCAAAATGCTCCGGCAAGGTCGGCATGCGCTACTTCCACTGTCCCCGCAACAAGTTCCACTGCCCCACCGTCGACGCCGACCGCCTCTGGTCCCTCGGCCCCGACGGCATCAAGAATCCCGCCATAGCTTATGACGACAGCTCTGCCCTCTTGATCGATATCACCCCGCCTTGCTGCTCTGAATTTCACGGGCAGAATAACTTCACCGACAGCCCCCGTTATTAAACCCCTGTTGTTGAAGGAATTCTTCCTTGAGCCCCCTTCAAAATGATGGAGATTCTCACCGGCCACCATTCTCCTCCTCACCTTCCTCCAAGCCCTGGACATCCCCTCAAGAACGGCCTCCGGGGTAGAGGACATGGTGTAGGAACCCTCAGAGAAGAATTGGGGGGCTGAAGAAGGCAAGGACTGGTGCGAGGGAAGCAAGGCTCTCAGGCGAAGGAAAGGCGCCAGAATGAAGCCATGAAAGGACTAGGGGGTTTAAATAGCCGACGGATCCTAGCACAGTTATGGCGGTGGGTATTCCTGGGCCAACTGGTGCGTGCCACGTGTCGCGCTTATCCCCTTCATCGCTATCGAGGGTTGACCGTTCATAAATTCCCGTGGCACGGCGCTTGGGATCGCATTCCGACGGAGGTTTCGAAAAGACTCTTCAGGTCACCTTCATCGAAAAGCGGGCTCTGACGTATACACATTTAATGCCAAAATATTCGGAGGTGGCAGTGCGCAGGATTTGAAGGGACGGTTTCGGCTGTGCCCATCTCTCTCTCTGTACTTCCTTCGTTTGAAATTCAAACTCGGAAGTAGGGAGACTGGTGTTGGGTATAAAAATACCACAGCCAAAGCCCTCAGTGGAATCAACTACAGAACAGCTCCGCCCGGACTCCTACGGGAGCCGGGCTCCGCCTCCGACATCAACTACAGAACGGCTCCGCTCGACTCCTACGAGAGCCGGGCTCCGCCTCCGACATCGACTACAGCATGGCTCTGCCCGGACTCCTATGGGAGCCGGGCTCTGCCTCCGACATCAACTACAGAACGGCATCGCCCAGACTCCTACGGAGCCGGGCTCTGCCTCCGACATCGACTACAGCACGGCTCCGCCTGGACTCCTACGGGAGCCGGGCTCCGCCTCGACATCAACTACAGAACGGCTCCGCCCGGACTCCTACGGGAGTCGGGCTCCGCCGCCGACATCAACTACAGCACAGCTCCGCCCGGACTCCTACGGGAGCCGGGCTCCGCTCTCGGTATCAACTGCTGGTAAGCTCCGTCCGGACTCCTACGGGAGCCGGACTTCACCTTTAACTTTGATTGCAGAGGACTCCGCCCGGACTCCTACGGGAGCCGGGCTCCGCTCTCGGTATCAACTGCTGGTAAGCTCCGTCCGGACTCCTACGGGAGCCGGACTTCACCTTTAACTTTGATTGCAGAGGACTCCGCCCGGACTCCTACAGGAGCCGGGTTCCGCCCGCAACTTTAGCTGCGAGAGGGTTCCGCCTGGACTCCCACGGAAGTCGGGCTCCACCCACGACCCCAACCGCCAAGAGGACCCCTCTCGGACCTCTACAGAGGCCGGACTCTGACCGCTGCCGAGCTTCAGCCAGCAGATCTGCACTCCCAGGCCACAATCACGGCCACGATCCTGCTCCACTTCCTGCGGCGGACTCTGCACAGCTCCATCACTTCCTGACAGGCCACAGTAACGGTTGCAACACTGCTCCACTCTCTGCGGCGGATCCCGCGCCCACGTGGCTCCATTACTGCCTGACAGGCCATGATAAACGGCTGCGATCCTGCTCCACCTCCTGCAGCAGATATTGCACAATTCTCCCATCCACTGGCAAGATGCCGCAGCATCTGCATCCCACTTCCCACGGCAGATTCCACGTGGCACACCCCAGTGATGGCCACGACTCCGCTCCACTACTCTTCGCAGTAGATTCCTCCTGACTAAGGGCGGCCCACTACCTGGCGGTTACAAATGTCGCCATCAATCCGTTACCTCCCCCGCCTATAAAAGGGGGACCCAGATACGTTATTCTCTAAGCTCATTTCTTATCTCAAAACTCTGCTAAATTCTCCGTTCGAGCACTCCATTCTTGTTGAGGCAGAGAACTGACTTGAGCGTCGGAGGGTCTTGCCGGAGTAACCCCACCTCCGGTTTAGACTTCCTTTGCAGGTCCCGACGGCGACCGCGGCTTCCCCGACTCCAGCTTCTCCGGCGCAAGCAGATTTTTGCACCAACATGTACCATATGGGCTAGTTGTCTTCTTAATCAAAGAGTGTGGTGACACTGGTATGACATACAGGTGAGATGTAAGAGTACATCATCACTAAACAAGTGACTCATCTGCTGAGCATTCTGCTGTCAAAAATTGCTCGCGAAGCATATGGGTATAAGTGTCCTTCAGACCTGAGTCACCATAGTGACTTGCAAGCAACTCACTGTACTTTGGTGTCGGACTATCTGGATTTCTAATGTAGTGATGGAAAGCTACTGAGTATAGTCAAGTACTTACGAAGTCTATGTGTGGATCAAGATAGGATTGACCCCTTTGGATTATAGGAGTTGATGTATCACTATATTTTAATTTAGTAAATCCTTCGCTAGGGTAATCCATGGATGGATTTGAAAAGTTAAAATATAATGTGGATGAAGCAATCTCGATTGACAGTTAACCTGAGACCATCCTAGAGTATTAAGGGTCAAAAGAATGAATTATGTGGTAACCATGTGCATGGGTTCTAGAATATTTTTTTATGATAATTTGACCTATTTGGACATCGAAAATCATTACTAGATGGTATCTCGATTATTGTAGAAATCGATTCCTGTGCTACCGGCTTAGTGTTTGAACCAATGGAGTCACGTACATAAGTCAGACACTGTAGTAAAGAATTAGCCTATGTTTATACGTCCAATTAAGAAGTATTTGATTTGATTGAATATATAAACTAGATTAAAAATTAAGTTATGGGTCAAACAGGATTGAGGAGTTAATTATGTCTAGCTAGCACTACGTATGAGGTTCAGATTCAATCTTGAGGATGAATAATTTTTAATCTATGATCCATGGAGTATATGAGAGATTGGATTTAAGTACTGATTAATTTTAGATTAGATCTGAATTAATTAGATTTAATTGAGTCCAAAAATCTCAGTTAGACTTGGTGTAAAAGTCCTAAAGAGTTTAGGATTGACATTGTTTCAAAATTATTTTAAACCAACTTTGAATTAGATTCAAATCGAATCCTTTTTAGATGAGATATGAGAAATCCTACTTGCACTGAGATTCCCTCTCCCTTGGGCTGACCAGCACCTAGAATGGTGCTGGTTGTGGGCATCCCATATGGTTGTGGGAATAAGTGCATTGTGGGTGCCTTGTGTGGTTCCAATTCTATCTTATGTAGGAGTCCTTCTTTTATAAGTATTGAATTTATTCAAAATATGTTTAAATTAAGAGTCTTCTACTTATTGGGTCATGGAAATCATCTATAAATAGAGAGGGTCTCTACCTATAGATGCATGAAAATCAGATGAGAGAAGAGAGAGAGAGAGGTGTGAGAAGAGGAGCTCCTTCCCTTCATCCTTCCTTGGCATCTCCCCATCATTGCCGCCCACCTCTCTTTGCTATGGGACCCATTTTGGGCATCCTCCTTGTTGGTGTGAGGCATCACGCCAGCACCTCTCTTCCCTCGTTTAATTGGGTTGCGAAGGTGATTTGATCGGAGTTCATCCCACTTTCCTACGTTGTCTGGCGTGCATGCAAAGTAAAGGATCTACACTTTCAGGCCTTCATGAAGGTCAATTCTAGATTTTTGGAGATTTGATCTCCTATTCCACTTCCATCCATATAAGAATTTGATTCTTATTCATGTAGATTTGTAAAAAAATTTTAGATGTAACTTGGGCTATCTGAAGGGAAATAATTTTTCTTCCCTTCATAATCCATGTGATGGATTTCAAAGATTGAGATACAATATAGATGACTTATCTAGGGTTGATAGTTAAATCCTAGGTTTTCTTGAGCATTAGGATCAAAGGGATGAATTATATGGTAACCGTACGTCAGTAGGTTCTTGAATATTGCTTCGCCATCATTCGACCTATCCGGACGTCGGATCCCATTGCTAGATGGTTATATTGATTGGTTTAAAAATTTATTTCTATGCTACCATCTTAGGTTCGAACCTATGGGTCATACTTAAAAGAAATTTCTAACTAATTATGTGGCTGATCAACGATTGAGAATCATTCAAGGATTTAATCGTTAATTCGATTAATAGTTAACCTTATGCAAAAGTTGTAATAAATTTAATCACTGAGTATTAGTAAATTAATTAAGAATTAATTAACAATTAGATTATTGATTAGCTCAATTTGATGGAGCAAAGAAATTAGATAAAATCTAATTGAAGTAAATTCAGTTAGGTTTAACCCAATTAGGTTATGAGATGACCTAATCGCTAAGGGAGAATTATCTCTGATTTGATCAAGACTTTGGTTCATTCAAATTCTAATTTGATTGAGATTTGATTAAAAAATTATGAACTTAATTAGATTGAGTTTTATCTATTTATTTGGACTTACTAGATGTGATTTGGTTTAGATTCAAATAAGAAAACCAAGAGTCCATAAAAGAATGGACTCTTCTTCCCTTGTGCCACAACTTTGGACGCCCACCTTTCTCCATGCAAAAAAGGTTTTTGCATGATGTTTTCTCCATGCAAAAGAGTGTTCTGCCCTTCCTTTTTCACATCCAAAAGTTGAGAAAATCTAATATTTTATGGTATGTTCAAATTTGATTTGAATGGGTTACCATATTGGATAAGGTTTGACCTTATCTATAACCTTGCCGCCCACTTCCTCCTTTTCCCTTTCTTTTGTATGACAAAAAGAGATTTCTCACCATGGAAAATTAGATGGAGTTTTGATTTATCATGAAAACAAGTTGGTTGAGACATCCCATATTTCTTTTGGCATGGAATTGTGAAGAGGTGGCGACATCTCTTGGAAGAGTCCAACATCTCTAGGACTCTTCAGCCTAACCTCCTTACATGCCAAATAAAAAGGGTTTTAATTTTCTTTTGTGCATGTAAGAGAGAAGAAAAAGTGCCCTTCATATTGAGGAGGCTTTGGACATGGTTTGATGGAATGAAAAATAGAGGAGAGTCCTCTCCTCCTGGGTGATTGGAAAACCTAGATTTCTAAGATTTGTTCCTAAGGGTTTGAGAAGAGAGAAAAAGAAGAGAGAAGAGAGTCTCCTCTCCATACTTCTTTCTCATCCTCATCTCCTCTAGATAACCTTCTTTAACCTCTAAAAAAAATTGAGATATTTGAAAAAAAGATCCAGATCAGCCAACAAGATGGTCTTCATGCGAGCTAGCACTTCCAAGAAGACCGATCAGGTCGGAGCTTCGAGTGGACTTTCCATAGAGGCCAAACACCTATGTTGCTATGGGCAACCAGCGAGGATCATCTTTACCATATCTCTCAACAGCGATGATCATCAACCCACACTTAGGTATCATATTTTGAACTCAGATTAAAAATAGATTTGATCTATTGCTCAGATGTATGCATGCTGATTTTATCTTCTAAATTTTTCAGGTTTTATATGCCACATATCATATCATAGATCCTAGAGTAGATTGATTTGATAATTAGATCATATGTATGTTAGGTTAATATGATTAATCTAGTTACTTTTTACTATAATTTATTTAAAAATTTTTGAAATACATGTATGAAATCACCTATATTTTTTGACATCTACAATGTACTCAGCTTCTATTGATCGATTGTTTGGAACCTTTCTAATATACTGAACCAACATCGCATAAGAATACACCCTAATGTAGACTTTCTATCATCAGCATCCATATATCCTCCCACTCATAACTCTATCCATTCTTCAATGATCAGAAACAAATCTTTAGTGCTTCTCAAGTACTTAAAGATATTTTCACAGCAATCTAGCACTTCTAGCCTGGATCCGATTGATATCTGCTCGTGACACTCATAGCACTGGCTATATAAGATCGAGTACATAGCATGGCATATTCCTATACCTAAGAGATAGAGGTTTTCTTTCAGGATTTTTTGTGTTGAACCCTTTCAGCATCTTCTCTTTGTACTTTTTTATGAAAGGCAAGCATCCATTTAGATCTATCTCTATAGACCTTAATTCTAAGAATATAGGATGCTTCTCCTAGGTCTTTCATAAAAAATTCCTTGGACAAACATCTTTTGATCAAGGTCAGCATAGAAATATCATTCCCAATGAGGAGAATATCATCCACATACAATACGAAAAATATTATTGCACTTCCACTGACCCTCTTGTATATACAAGGTTCCTCTTCGTTCTTGATGAAATCAAATGATTTGATCGCTTCATCAAAATAAAAGCTCCAACTTTGAGAAGCTTGCTTTAATCCATATATGAAACTTTGTAGCTTACAGACTCGGTGATCATCATTATTTAATTTGAAGCCCAAAGGCTGCTCCATATAGATATCTTCCTCAAGATATCTATTCAAAAAAGTATTTTTTACATCCATTTGTCAGATTTCATAATCATAATAAGCTGCAATAGCAAGCAGAGTGCGGATAAATTTCAGCATGACTACGGATGAAAAGATTTTCTGATAGTCAATGCCTTCGTGCTGACTATAATCTTTTGCCACAAGTCTAGCTTTATAGGTCTCTACCTTACCATCTATATTTTTTTTTTGTATATCCATTTACACCTAATGGGCACTGTACCTCGGATGGATCCACTAAGGTCCATACTTGGTTTTAGTGCATTGAGTCAATTTCTGACTTCATTGCATCTAACCATTTTTTAAAATCAATGTCAAACATCACCTCGTCAAAGATTTTAGGATCATCACCATGACCCTTATCTCCTATAAGAAATATTTTCTTTACTTCATCCGTAAGCATATCCATGTACCTTTCAGAAAGATGGAAGATCCTGCTAGATCTATGAGGTAGTGAAAGAATATCAACTACTGGCTCATGAATGATGGATTTCAAAGGATCTATAGCTTTTTGCTCTTCAGAGATCTTTTCTTCAAGCTCAACTAACTTTCCATTCCCATCATTCTGGATAAACTATTTTTTAAAAAATATAACATTTTGACTCACAATCACATTGTGATATAGTGAAAAATAGTAATATCCCATTGATTCTTTTAGATACCCAATAAAATGAGCTATTACAGATCTATCCTCTAATTTATCAGCCATTCATCTTTTGACATGGGTCAGATATCTTTAAGTTTTAAGATAAGTTGGACTTGGCTTCTTACCATGCCATATCTCATATGATGTGGTAGGAATGAATTTTGATAGAACACTATTCAATAAATGAATTACAGTTAATAAGGCATGTTTCAAAAGATATAAAGATAAATTAGTGAAGCTTATCATGAACCTGACCATATTTAATAGGGTCATATTCCTCCTTTCAAATATTTCATTACACTGAGGTATCTCGAGAGGAGTCCATTGAGAGACTATACCTTTGTTCTTAAGATATCCTAAAAATTTTAGACTAAGGTATTTACCTCCTCGATCAGATCAAAAAATCTTAATAGATTTATTTGTTTATTTTTTTACTTCATTTTTGAATGTTTTGAACTTTTCAAAGATTTTAGACTTGTGTTTCATCAGATACACATACCTGTACCATGATAAATTATCAGTAAAGATGATGAAGTAGCTATAACCACTCCTGACCTACACATCAAATGGCCTACATACATTGGTGTGTACCAGGACAAGTAACTCAGTAGCCTTTTCTCCATGTCCCACAAAGGATAACTTGATCGTTTTTTTTAAAGACAAGATTCATAAGTTGGGTACGACTTTGAATCAAAAAAATCAAGGATCCCATCTTTTTTCAATTTGTTTATTCTGTCCTCTCTAATATGGCCTAGTTTATGATGTCATAAGTACTTTTGGTTATTCAATCTCTAAATCTCTTTTGACCTACGGCACTCACTACTTGCTCGTTTAAATTCACATTCACATCAACATACAAGTGATAAAGACTGTCAATTAAAAGACTACATGCAATCAATTCTGTTGGTGCAGAATTTCGTCGATGCCAGAGAAGTGGGAGTCGAGGGGATCACGGCCACCACCGGGACCTACAAGAAAAATCTAAATTGGAGTTGGGGGTGCTCCGACAAGACCCTCCGATGCTCAAATCAGTACTCTGCTTCAACAAAAATAGAGCACTCGAATGAGATTTTAGTAGAGTTTAGAGATAATGCTTAGAGCTTAGAGGAGAACGTATCTGGGGGGTCTTTTTTATAGATGGAAGAGCGTAACCGATTGACAGCGACGTCCGTAACTGTCTGGTAGTGGGCCATTTGGGGTCACGTGGAGTTTGTTACGGAGAGTAGTAGTGTCCGTTGTCATAACCCTCCCAAGACTCTTCCGGCTTCCGACCTTGTGCGGCATCTTTCTGAACTCTCCCGGCCATCCGATCTTCCACAGTACCATCCGGACTCCTCCAGTAGTCGACCTTCCATAATGTCCTTCAGATTCCTCCAACGGATGAACTCCTACCGTACCCTCTGAATTTCTTCAATAATGAGCTCCTTCAGTCATCTATCGGACTGCTCTAAATACTCTCTGGGCTTTACTATCAGCCGATTTTCTACAGTGATCGACTACTCTCTGAATCTCTTCCAGACTTCTTCCTGTCACGATCGACTTTACTCCGAGCCTCTTCCAGACTTCGTCAATGTTCGGGCTTCTCTAGCAGTAGGACTTCTACAATAACCAGACTCCATCTAATTTTTTACGGTGGTCGACCGCCTTCCGAATTTCATCCAAGCTTCTACAGTAAGCGAATTCCATCCGAACTTCTATTGCAAGCGGACTTCATCCAAGTTTCTACGGTAAGTGGACTTCATCCGAGCTTCTATAATAAGCGATCTCCAGTCGGGCTTCCACGGCAACCGGTCTCCATCCAAGCTTCTACAGTAAGCGGCCTCCTTCCAAACTCCTACAAGAACCGGACTCTGTCCGAACTTCTATAGCAGATGGATTCCAAACAAACTTCTACAACAGACGGGCTTCAGCAGTCAGATTTCTATAGTGACCGACTGTCTCCTATGTCTTCCATACCTCTCCAGCCATCTACCTTCAACATCGCCAACCAGACTTCAACAGTGCCTACCAGACCCCTCCAACAGACAAATTTCCTTCGGACCCCTCCAACGGTCGACCTTCCACAGTGTCCTCCAGACTCCTCCAGTGGACAAACTTCCACAATGCCTTTCGAATTCCGCTATCGATCGACCTTCTGTCGGATTCCTCATGCAACCAGACCTTTCCAGCAGACAGTCTTCAGACAAGCTTCTACATTAGATAAATTCCAGACAGACTTCTCTAGCAATTAGACTCCAGCCAGATTTCTCCAATAGAAAATTTCCATTCGGGCTTCTACAGTGGATGACTTCCGTTTGCAGCATCAACGCCTAAGGCACCCAACAACACTTAACCCATCAGCAACCTTAAAAACATCTGAGCTTCTCTTAGATTGCTGAGACAGAGAGCTATTCTGCTCCACCAGACATTCCAACCGAGTTTCAACCGTCCGACCAGAACTCTTCGGCAAGTCGCGACAATGGACACCACTACTCTCCGTAACAAACTCCACGTGGCCCCGAACGGCCCACTACCAGGCAGTTATGGACATCGCTATCAATCGATTATGCTCTCCTGTCTATAGAAGAGACCCCCCAGATACGTTCTCCTCTAAGCTCTAAGCATTATCTCTGAACTCTGCTAAAATTCCATTCGAGTGCTCTATTTCTGTTGAAGCAGAGTACTGACTTGAGCGTCGGAGGGTCTTGCTGGAGTACCCCCAACTTCGATATAGACTTTCCTTGCAAGCCATGATAGCGGTCGTGATCCCCTTGACTCCAGCTTCTCCAACATCAGCAGAATTTTACACCAACAGAATTAGTGCTAGAGGAAGGGCCAGTATCTTCGCAGGACCCTTGTTCTTAAAGGAGTACTCAACGGGACTGTCTCCGATCATCTTCTTCGACATCTTCTTCTTCTTCTCCATCTAGATCCCAATCTGATGCCTCCCCGAAAGGCATCCACCAGGTGATGTACGGCCTCCATGGCCAGATCTCAGCAAGATCTGCCAGCTCCAGCCTCATCTCCAGTTTCCTAGGCTCCTCCTCCTCCGACAACGGCAGTCAGCATGGAGCAGTTCAACCTGCTGGTTCAGCAGGTTAGGAGCCTCACCGAAGTGGTGCAGGCCAAGCAACAGTAGCAGCAGCAGCCGTAGGCATTTGTGTGGCTGGAAAGATCATCCTCAGAGTTCCAGAATCTGACGATCGAGTGGCCCACTTGGGCCAGTCGCCCTGTATCTCTCGGAAAGGGGAAGCAGAGGGTGGAGAGCCCTCTGTCTGATCACGATTCCACCCTCAGAGGATCCCTATCTCTATTCTGCCAGAAGACCCTCGAGATTCAGAATTGAGAGGATCTCCTAGATCAAAGGTTCCAAGAGATGAATCGACAGATCGAAGAGCTCCTCCATGCTCCCCCTGCTTACGGTGAGGATATCTGTATTGACCCTCCTTTTTCTCAAAGAATTATGTAGGAACCGACCCCGTCGAACTTCAAGCTCCCCCAATTTGAGAGCTATAATGGGATCTCGAATTTGGTTGACCACCTGGAGGCCTTGCAGACAATGATGCTGCTCCATGACGCACCAGACGCCATCTTGTGCCGAGCTTTCCCATCTACCTTGAAGGGAGCAGCAACAAATTGATACTCGGCACTGAAGCCGGGTACTATCTTATCTTTTGATCAAATGAGCCATCAATTTGTGGCTCATTTCGTTAGTAGCCAATGTCCCCAGAGAGGTTTGAAGTCCCTCATCAACATCAACCAAAAAGAGGGAGAATCCATCCGAACTTATGTCAACCATTTTAACGCCGCCGCATTGGAGGTCCGAAACTTGGATCAATCAGTCGTAATGGCCATCATGAAGAATGGTCTTCAAAAGAATGACCTTCTATTTTCTCTGAAAAAAAAGTATCCCAGGGACTTCACTGATTTGCTGGCTCGGACCGAAGGATATGCCCGAGTAGAGGAAGCCTTCAAGATGAAGGATGAGAAGGCCGTGAAAGAGCGGCAGGCGGGTGACTCCAACAAGCCCATAGCTGAAAAAGGGCCGAGTGAAGCTCGGCCACATTCTCGAAGTCCCTCCAGACACAAGCGTATCCGAACTGCCCCCTGAGTTCGTAGGCAGAGAAGCTCAAATTGCAGAGTTCGGTGGAGCTCTCCCCAAAGAAGATTCCACAGCTACGCCCCTCTCAATAATCCAAAAACCCAAGTGCTGATGGAGATCAGGGAGCAGCTGTCAAGGTCGGAAAGGATGCACACACACACCGAAAAGCACATCCCTAACAAGTTCTGCCTCTATCATCATGACCACGGCCATGACACGGCGGAGTGTATTCAGCTCCGAGATGAGATAGAGGAGCTCATCAGATGGGGTCGGCTCAACAGATTCAACCTACGTCGGCCTGAAGGTAGGGAAGATCGGCCGAGGGTAGCGGAGTTCCTCCTGGTGGTAATTGACTACTTCACCAAGTGGGTCAAAGCCGAACCTTTGACGAAAATCACAGAAGTTAAAGTGCAGGACTTCATCTAGAAGTCAATCATTTGTAGTTTTGGATTACCCAGAACTCTTATTACTGATAATGGGCGACAATTTGCTGGAGCAAGGTTTGCTGAATTTTGTGAGGACTTAAACATCTCCCATAACTTTACGTCTTAGCCCATCCGCAGGCAAACGATGAAGTCGAGGTGACTAACAGGACTCTGTTGTAAGGAATCAAGGTGAGACTTGAAAAAATAAAGAGAACTTAGGCGGACGAGCTTTATCATGTGTTATGGGCATACCGAACTATCCAAAGACTGCCCACGGGGGAGACTCCCTTTGCCTTAGCCTTCGAAACAGAAGCCATTATCCCAATTAAACTCAAGCTTCCATCGGTGCGAGTCATGGTATTCGACGAGCAGCGCAACTCATAAAATCTCAAGGCTAACCTTAACTTGTTAGAAGAAAAGTGGGAGACAGCTCAAGTTCGGATGACAGCCTACAAGCAGAAAGTAGTCCGTTACTACAACTCCCGGGTCAAGAGCAAAGCCTTCAGAGTGGGAGACTTAGTACTTCGGCGAGCCACTGTTTCACAATCTCAGAACCAAAGAAAACTTGTTCCAAACTGGGAAGGCCCGTATGAGGTCAGGAAGGTAGTCTGGCTCGAAACATACTATCTAAAAGAGCTCGGATGAGCGGACCTTCCGCGACCATGGAATTCAAAAAATTTACGAATGTATTACCGATAACTTTGCCTTAAATAAAAGTTTCATATTCGCATATCTTTTCTTTTGGCATGAGCTTATAACGACAGGGAGTAGCTCCTTTAGACAATCGAAACTAAGCATATCTGGAACAAGAGAAGAACCTCATCCTGACATGAATGAAAGCCCAGTTATTAAGAGATCGGATGTGGGGAGAGGCCCTCGCAACAGCCCTTATGCGCCCCCACAATCATGTTAGGAACAGGAGGAGAACCTCATCCTAATATGAGCAAAGTCAAAGACCCGATTATTAAGAGATCGGATGGGGGGAGAAGCCCTCGCAACGGCCCTTATGTGCCCCCACAGCCATGTTAGGAACAGGAGGAGAACCTCATCCTAATATGAGCAAAGTCGAAGACTTGGTTATTAAGAGATCGGATGGGGGTAGAGGCCCTCGCAACGGCCCTTATGTGCCCCCACAGCCATGTTAGGAACAGGAGGAGAATCTCATCCTAACATGAGCAAAGTCGAAGACCCGATTATTAGGAGATCGAATGGGGGGAGAAGCCCTCGCAACGGCCCTTATACGCCCCCATAGCCATGTTAGGAACAGGAGGAGAACCTCATCCTAACATGAGCAAAGTCGAAGATCCGATTATTAAGAGACTGGATGGGGAGAGAGGCCCTCGTAATGGCCCTTATGCACCCCCACAGCCATGTTAGGAACAGGAGGAGAACCTCATCCTAACATGAGCAAAGTCGAAGATCCGATTATTAAGAGACCGGATGGGGGGAGAGGCCCACGCAACGGCCCTTATGCGCCCCCATAGCAATGTTAAAAATAGGAGGAGAACCTCGTCCTAACATGAGCAAAGTCGAAGACCCGATTATTGAGAGATCGGATGGGGGGAGAGGCCCTCGCAATGGCCCTTATGCACCCCCACAACCATGTTAGGAACAGAAAGAGAACCTCATCCTAACATGAGCAAAGTCGAAGACCCAATTATTAAGAGATCGAATGGGGGGAGAGGCCCTCGCAATGGCCCTTATGTGCCCCACAGCCCTGTTAGGAACAGGAGAAAAACCTCATCCTAACATGAGCTGAAATTGACTGTGTCGGGAACAGGAAGAGAACCTCATCCTGACATAAATGAAGACCTAGTCATTTAAGACCGGATGAGGAGAAAAGCCTCCTCAATGGCTCCTCTACACCCCTACAACCCCATTAGGAGCAGAGAAAAAATCCTCACCCAAATGTAAAAAAAAAAAGAGAGAGAAAAAAAGAAAGCGGCGAGCTACGCCAGAGATAATGAAAAAATGAACTACATCTAAGATACAAGGGACCTTATCTCAACAAGGAAGAAAACTCTTATCAAAAATCTTCAATCTCTAAGAGAGAACCCAACACTAGTAGGAGAAAATAGACTTCCTCAAAGTAACGAGAAGTTCAGGCCCCAAGCTCGAACACCGAGAGAAAGCGTCAAATTTGAATAGCCTCGAAAAGACCTTATATCATGAACAAAAAGGGCGAATCAATGTGGCAATGACTAGGAACCTTCAAACAATGTCGACATCGAATAAGACAAAAGACAAGAGAAGCTCGGCAAACAACAACTCAGAGCAAGAATAGACAAGATGACTAACGATTGACGGAATCATTATTGCACCATACCTGGGGTGATGCTCCAACAAAAATTCCAAAAAATCTTTTTGAGTTGCCTCGATTTGAAAAGACTCC
Source organism: Elaeis guineensis (assembly GCF_000442705.2). Classification (NCBI taxonomy): domain Eukaryota; kingdom Viridiplantae; phylum Streptophyta; class Magnoliopsida; order Arecales; family Arecaceae; genus Elaeis; species Elaeis guineensis. The sequence continues at coordinate 91,736,752 of NC_026000.2, forward strand.
AGCACCGGTGTGCCAAATGCCAAAATATCTAGAAATAATTGAGTACAAAAAATAAGGAGGGCAACTTCGACTGTGAAAATTTCTCTGTACTTCCTTCATTCGAAACCCAAACTCGAAAGTAGGGAGACTAGTGTTGGGTATAAAATAACCCCAGCCAATGTTCGTAAGAGGCCAACCCTCCCAGGACTCTTCCGGCTTCTGACCTTGTGCAGCATCTTTCTGAACTCCCCCGACCGTCTGAGCTTCCACAGTACCATCCAGACTCCTCTAGCAGTCGACCTTCCATAGTGTCCTCTAGATTCCTCCAACAGATGAAATCCTATCGTACCCTCCAGACTTCTCCAATAATGAGCTCCTTCGGTTATCTATCGGACTACTCCAAATGCTCTCTGGGCTTCACTATCAGTCGATTTTCTACAGTGATCGACTACTCTCCGAATCTCTTCCAGGCTTCCTCCTATCACGATCGATTTTACTCTGAGCCTCTTCCAGACTTCGTCAATGTCTGGGTTTCTCCAGCAGCAGAACTTCTATAGTAACCAGACTCCATCCAAGTTTCTTCGATGGTCGACTGCCTTTCGAATTTCATCCGAGCTTCTACAGTAAGCAAATTCCATCCGAATTTCTATTGCAAGCGGACTTCATCCGAGTTTCTACGGTAAGTGGACTTTGTCCGAGCTTCTACAATAAGCGATCTCCATCCGGGCTTCCACGGCAATCGATCTCCATCCGAGCTTTTACAATAAGCGGCCTCCTTTCGGATTCCTACAAGAATCGGACTCCGTCCGAACTTCTACACCAGATGGATTTTAGACGAACTTCTGTAACGGACAGGCTTCAACAACCAGATTTCTACAGTGACCGACTGTCTCCGATGTCTTTCGTACCTCTCCAGCCATCAACCTTCAACAGCGCCAACCAGACTTCAACAGTGCCAACCAGAACCCTCCAACGGATAAATTTCCTCTGGACCCCTCCAATGGTCGACCTTCCACAGTGTCCTCCAGACTCTTCCAATGGACGAACTTCCACAACACCTTCCAAATTTTGCTATCGATCGACCTTCTGTCGGATTCCTCATGCAACCAGACCTCTCCAGCGGACAGTCTTCAGACAAGCTTCTGCATTAGATAAATTTCAGACGGACTTCTCTAGCAATCAGACTCCAGCTAGATTTCTCCAACATAAAGTTTTCATCCGGGCTTCTATAGCAGATGACTTCCATCTGCAGCATCAACGCTTAAGGCACCCAACAATAATTAACCCATCAGCAACCTTGAAAACATCCGAGCTTCTCTTAGATTGCTGAGACAGAGAGCTATTCCACTCCATCAGACATCCCAATCGAGCTTTAGCCGTCCGACCCGAACTCTCCGATAAGTCACGACAACAGACACCACTACTCTCCATAACAAACTCCACGTGGCCCCGAATGGCCCACTACCAGGCAGTTACGGATGTCGCTGTCAATCAGTTATGCTCTTCCATCTATAAAAGAGACCCCCTAGATACATTCTTCTCTAAGCTCTAAGCATTATTTCTAAACTCTACTAAAATTCCATTCGAGTGCTCCATTTCTGTTGAAGCAGAGTACTGATTTGAGCATCGGATGGTCTTGCCAAAGCACCCCCAACTCTGATTTAGACTTTTCTTACAGGTCCTAACGGCGGCTGTAATCTCCTCGACTCCAGCTTCTCTGACATCGACAGAATTTTGCACCAACAAATTTATTTCATAAATAAATAGAATAAAATTCTTCATTGAAATTAAAATCAAAACCATCCTGTGCTAGCACAGACATGAAAATCAAATTTCGACTAGCTATACGAATAAAATAATAGTCTTTCAAATCTAACTTAAATCCTGACGGTAATTAAAGAGGATAAGTGCCAATGACTTCTATAGTAACTTTTGCTCCATTGTCGATCTGAAGGATCATATTATATTCTCTCAACCTCCTACTTTCTATTAGACCCTGCATTGAAAAATATATATGAGCACTCGAATCAGAGTCCTATTAAGATTTGAAGTCTCAAGATTCGATCCATATTGAGCTCATAGTGAGGTCCAAGCTGATGAATGGAGTCCAACAAGCTCAAGAATAGTCCAAATTGAGTCCAGATAGTGAAGATACATGTGAAAGAAGCTCAAAGCAGGTGGCACGATGCATGCGGTGGTGGAGGCCAACGGCGGAGAGCTGGGCCTAGCGAACGCACGCATGCAGGTGCATGTGGCCTAACAAGCGAGTGGGCCCAGTGTGGGCATGCACGTGGGCCGACCCAGTGTGCGTGGGGGTACCCAGGCCCAGCACCCTGTGCGGTCCATCATGGACTGTAGGGTGTTGGGCGGTCCATGGAAGCCACATAGACCGATCACGTGGTCCACGCATGGTTCACAGGCATTTTTGTGTGATTCATTGGCTCTGGAGTGAGCCATTCACAATCAAACGACTGAGGATGACTTTGGTCATGATCAGGCTTAATCTGAGGCTATAGTACATGATCAGATGGCTCTGGTATGAGTCAATCATGATCGAACGGCCATAGATGGTTTTAGGGTTGATTGAGACTCAATATTCCTAGTGTAACAATATTTTTAAGATTTTGGGACTTATATAGCTCTAATTGATGAGCCATTTATTACGTTAGATAGCTGGTGATGTATTAGAGGTGCAAAAATATTTAAGAAAGATTTCAAAGAGCTTTTGTAAGAGTTTTAGAGTTTCTTATTGAGAGACTCTTGTATAAGGGTTGAATGGTGAGTTTCTTTTATATTGGTTGTATTTTATTCTCTTATAGTGAAGTTGCACACCCTGTGTGTAGGCTTGAGATCGATCTACATATTTGTATTATATTTCTTATTTTGTTTCTTCTTTCTTCCTGCTACACCGTGTGGTACTGGATCCTGCACAATAATTAGTATCAGAGCAGGTGATATTACAATAATTGGTATCAGAGCAAGATGGTACCAGAGCATAGATTGTAGTGATAGTGATCGAGATAAAAGATGGAGAAGACAAGCACAATTAAGGTGAAGATCAATAGATTTGATGGAAAGAGTAATTTCTCCTTGTGGCAGACAAGGGTGAAGGATATGCTCATCCAGTAAGGTTGATCGATGCTCTCGTGTGAGGATAAGTCGACTACCATGGAGGTATAAGATTGGAAGCAGCTCCAGATATAGATGGTGAGTATGATTCGCTTGTACCTAATGGATAAGATGGTGATCGATGTACTTGGAAAGACTTTTCCGATGATGCTGTAGTTCAAGCTCAAGGAGTTGTACATGACGAAGTCTCTCACCAACATCCTCTTCCTTTCAAGGTAGGTCTACGAGCTACAGATGACTGAGGGACAGAGCATGCCAGAGCATCTCATCCACTTTCAAAAGATCCTCACCGACCTCCTCAGTATTGGTGAAAAAGTTGAGGAGAAGACTAGAGTGCTGGTCTTGCTAGCATTGCTTTCCTCTTCGTATGAGTCTTTGATGACTGCTCTTCTAGTAGGAAAGAGCACCATCAAGATGGATAAGGTTACCGGGGATAAGGTTACCGCGGTGATTTTTCAGAACGAAGTTCTCAAAAGGGAGAACCTAGCTTCGAGCTTAGGCGACAGCTCAATTTTGGTGGTTTCTGGAGGAGTAGGAGGTGGCAGATAGAGCGATAGGAGATTATGATAAGAGCAGTCCAAGTCCAGGATAAGAGACCTGAGCAAGAGCAGATGTTACTGATGTGATGAGTTGGGGCATATAGTCAAAGATTCTCTCAACTCAGGGATCAGACGAGGGCTACTACAGTGACGGCCAATAGCGAGTCAGAGGATGATGTCCTAGAGATTCTGATGAGGTATCTATTTCTTTTCAATAGTAGATTTTAGATTCTGCATACACCTTTAATGTATATTGCAGAGAGGAGCAGTTTAACTCTCTAGAGAGTAATGAGGGTACTGTTTATCTGTTGAATAGATCGAGCTGCACGATCAGAGGCATCAGGATGGTCAGTTGGAGGACACATGATGGTGTAGTAAGGAGATTGAGGGAGGTCTGATACATATCCAATTTAAGGTGGAATCTTATCTCACTAAGTAGACTAGATTCGAGAGGCTACAAGACAATAGTTGGTGGAGAAATTTGAAAGGTGTTGTACAGTGATAGGGTTATTCTGGAGGAAAAGAAGAGGATGAGAAGATATTACTATCTGACGAGGAGTCTAGTGCGAGATGGAGCTTCAAGAGCCAGGAAGAGTCCAGAGTGAGATGGAGCTTTAGGTGGAGGTGGATCAGGCACTAGATGAGAGATTTGGAAGGATGAGAGGCGACGTCGCAGAGTGAAGTTTCTATTGCCGTAGGAGACTTCCTCGAGCAGGTCTTTGGTCAAAATGGACATAGCCCATGATGGAGGTGGGATCGAGCGGCCTAGCTTGATTTTCACATTTGCCCATCCATGAGACAGCAGGCATGCCCTAGGGCATAGGGGTGAGTTAGATCATAGGCTCTCAGAGACAAGTGGAGGCTGAATATCAAGTCGAGATGGAGATTACTGAGATTTAATACTGAAGGGAAGCGTGATGGTTTTGTACATATATTTTTTAAATTTTACAGTAGAACATATATAGATTAAATAATTTAATCAATAATGCATACATAGATCAAATCTAAAACTATCATATAGAAACTATGACATGAACTAATATGCATGTATGTAAATCTAAAATCTAAAATTCAGTAAGTATAGATTATATCTATATGTAATTAGATCATATTTAAATTATATTTAGATCATATCTAAATATGAATTAAGTTTAAAACTCCATATCTGAATACGGATAGTAGATCACTGCATCTAAAATCTATGGTAGTTGGTTCTTCACGATGCTCGATAGCTGTACACATGTCCGACCTCTACAGGGATCTACACAAAGCCCTTATGCTGATCGATGACCCCGAAAGTGCTAGCTCATGAAGATACCATGCTTTGGCTGATCTAAGAGGAATATGAAGAAGATAAAGAATAAAAAGACCCTCTCTTATTTTTTTCTGGATCCACGAATTGAAGCTCTACGATAGAGATCAAGGGAAGAACCCTTTCTTCTCAACTCTCCCACGTATAAGAGAGAACCTTTCTCTCTTTCTTTCACGCTTTTAAGAAGAACTTTTCTTCTCTAATTTTTTATGATGAAAATAAGATTTAATCTGATTTTTTATACTAAAAATAATATAAATTTTTATATTTTAGAAAAATTCAAAAAAGAGATCCAAGAGAAGAACCGTTCTTCTCTCTTCTTCTTCCTTTTTCTCTTTGTGGTTCTTCTCTCTTCTTCTTCCTTTTTCTCCTTGATCTAGAACTCTAAGAAGCACCAAACACCCAACTAGATTTTTTTGATATTTCTTCTCTAAATTCTTATGTTAAAAATTAGATTCAATCTAATTTTTATCCTAAAAAAAAATTAAAAAAAAATCTGAAAGAAGAACTCCTTCTCCAAGGCTGCGCACAAGAAAGAAGATCCTTCTTCTTCCTTCTCTTTCTCTTGTTGGGAAGAATTTTTCTTCTCTAATTTTTTGCTGTAAAACTAGCAGAGGAGCCTCTCTTTGATGCCTAAGACTCAGTAGCAAAATCTCTAAAAAATCTATTCCAAAGAGACATGGCTTGGCCTGTCAGTGTTGGGGTGTCCAACTCTTAGACGCCCCCTCCTTATTTTTTTTGCGACATGAAGAATGGAGGGATGCCTCTTATCTCACGCACCGAAGAGAGAAGGGGCATGCCATCTGATTTTGAGTGTAAGGAATTCTATGGTGAAAGGTGTAGGGCATGAGGATTAAATAGATGGGTGGTTTAGGAGTTGGTTCATTCCTATTCCAAATAGGATTCAAGAATCTTGTTCCAACTCTAACTAACCCTTGGATCCAAACCTAACCAATTTAGGAATTAATTATAACAAACTAACTAATTAGATCCTAACCCAATTATAAAACTAATTGGACCCCAATCCAATTAGAATTTAGTTAGATTAATATCCTATTGATCCAGAGATTGATTCTTGAAGGATATCAGGAAAGCTATTTGATAATAGGGCTTGATCCAATCAAGCCTATTATCCAACAACATTTGATCCAATCAAAATCTATATAAAACTAATTAAATCCTATTCAACTTAGAATTTAATTTGCATCCCTTAGATCAATTGGAACAAGTCCTGTTATCCAACAGGGATGCATCCAAACTATCCAAAGCCAATCTAATTGAATCCAATTCAATTAGATCTGATCCAATCTCTATTGCTCAATCAAATTGAGCCAATTAACAACCATATTGTTAATTAATTGTTCTCTAATTTATCAATCCTTAGTAAATAATTTTTTATAATATTTGCATAAGATTAATCATCAATCAAATTGATAATTAGACCCTTCAATGATTCATAATCATCGATCAGCCATATGATTAGACAGGTACTTCTATGTGTATGATCCCTTAGGTTCGAACCTACACCGACAGTACAAGAATAATTTTTGTACTAATTGATATTACCATCTAGCAATAGTTTTTGATATCCAGATAGGCCGAATGTATGCCCAGCAATACTCTAGAACCCTTATGGATATAGTTACCATATAATTCATCCTTTTAATACTTGATGCTCAAAGATGACTAAGGGTTAAACTGTCAACCCAGAAAGAGTGATCCACATTGTGTCTCAACCTCAAAAATCCTATGACTTCTCTCTAGGACTACTTTGGTCAAAGTTTTACTGAATTGAAATATAGTGATGCGTCATCTTCAATTTTATTTGGAGTAGTTAATCTCATCTTGACTCACACTCAGACTTCACAAATACTTGACTGTATCCAAAAATCTTTCATCATCGAATTAAAAATTTAGATAGTCCAGCACCAAAGTATGGTGAGTTGTTTACAAGTCATCAAGACAGCCTCAGATCAAAAGAACACTTATACCCATATCCCATGAGAATGACTCTTGATAGTAGAGTGCTCTAGAAGTAGTCATGGTTGGTGAAATATTCTTTTTTATATCATCCATATGCCATATCGATGTCACAAGATGCCTTAGTTAAGAGGATAACCAACTAATATGGTATACAACGATCTACACTTGATACAATTATCGTCCTTGTAATAATTGTATCATTTGATCATGAGTAAGATTTAAGAACCACATGATAAATTTATCTTTATCATTTTGGAAGTAGCTCTAAGGACTTCATCATAATATTTGAGTTTTATTTAAGAAGATACATTTCTTATGATAAATCTGTTAGATAATATTTATCATTTTATAATTTATATACATGTATGTAGCACAATCATCTATAACCTAGATGATTGGCTTTAGGATATATTTTTCAACAACTTCCACTTGGACTAAAGCTAATCAGATCTGTATCAAATACCTATCTTCCATTTGAGATCATTGAACTCATTAGATCTTATTGCTCTAGTCAATGGGTCGTTCAAGTTCTCCTTTCGATCCATCTTCCTAAGGTCAACTTTATTTGAATCTTATCGAACAAGATAATAGCGATGTAGAAAGTATTTGGTTTACAAATGGAACATCAGTTCTTCAGTTTGAACTATGGCTTCAGTACTGCTGTCAATACAGAATGACTGGACCATTAATAGAGGATACCACTCCAAGCTCGCTAATAAACTTTCATAATCAAATAACTTCTTTACCAGCATCAAATACTACAAAAAACTCCATATCACAAATAAAACTGACTAATGAATACTGCATGAAACCTTGCCAGCATGTTGCTCCTTTTTTAGGATAAAAATATAACTTAATACAACTTTATCATTTCGATCTGACTAGAAACTGAAATCAATATTTTACAAATTTTAAGTCAAACTCTCTATAAACAAGCCATTGATCCTTAGTATTTTATAAAGACTTAAGGATAGTTCTCAAACTTTTTATGGAGATCAGAGATGACAACCAAACTTTTATTCCCTGTAATATAAGGATATCATTTCCTATTAAGAAAATTTTATCCAAACAACACAAAGAATACTTTTACAGAATTATTAGCCCATTTATACATATAGGATTCTACTTCATTCTCAACGAAGCCATACATTCAAAACATATATTCCAACTTCAAGAAGCTTGATTCAATCTGAATGGACTTGAGGATTGCCACAAAAAAAACTTCTCGTCATAGTTAATACTATAACTTTGATGAAATCCTTTGGCATCCAGACAGAATTAATAGGTCTCTACCTTTTTGTCTGTTTGTCTGCGCCTCTTATCCATCTAAAATCTACTTACATCCTATGGGTCTCACTTTTTTAGGTAAATCAATGAATGTCCATACATCGTCAATCTTCATAGATTTTATTTCAGATTTAATGGCTCCAAGCTACTTCTAAAAGTTAGATCCCTATATGGCATCCGTATAGGAGATCAAATCTCCATCTCGAACTTAAAAACCCAAGTATCTGTTCGACTGATATGGTACTCTACTGTATCTACTCAAGAATGCTTTTACATCAGGCTCCAAAATTGATCTAATCAACTTCGGTTCTGTTGGTTTGTGTTAGAGTCAGTTTCTCTACCTATTAAGCTTCACCAAGCTTGCTCTTAACGACATCAGTTTCTTTACCAAGAAACTTTTTTTTCAAAAAGAATACCTTAAGATTCATGAACATCTTATATTATTAGAAAGATAAAAAGAATATCACTAATATTATATTTATTAGATCGAGATCCAAGTTAGTCAGTTTGTGAACATTTCACATAAGCTCAACACCTCAAATTTTAAGGTAAGAGAGTATCGAATTACCCAAGTTCATATCTCATATGGAGTTTTGATGACCAATTTGCTCAGAATATTCTCGAGCACATATCAAGTAGTCTCTAAGACATAACCTCTGACAGACTAGCAAACCCATAATGAATCGAACCATATCTAACAAAGTTTAATTTTTTCTTTCAAAACATCCTTTTAAATAGTGATATCCAAGGAGAGATCCATTAAGAGAGAATCAAATTCTCTTCAAGACATGTCAAAAACTTACTGTAAATGTATTCACTTCATCAGTCTAACTGATGAGTTCTAATACTTTTTGTAGTTTATTTTTGTACCTCATTACAGAATCGTTGGAACATTTCAACTGATTTAAACTTGTACTTCATAAGTAAGATGCACCCATACCAAGATAGGTCATCTAAGATTTTAATGAAGTAGTAAAGCTCTCTTTTGGCACTTATGTTTATGAGTGCAAATACCTTAATATAAATCAAACTCAGAATATTACTGGCTTATTCACTCTTTTCAATAAAAGGTGACTAAGTCAACTATGCCAAAGGTAGGCTTCAGTGATATTATCTAATCTAGAGTGCTAATTAGATGTGTACATTACACTAACAGGCTATGGTACTGAATTTATGTCATTTTCAATTATCCACTCATTATTGAAGTATCATTTACAATAATATTACAATAGTCATTCTTATTGACACTATCAATAAGATTGGATAATAGTGACAATCACTTAAAATGACATCTTCAAAATTGAAAACAAGCTCGATGATTCCTAATGTTAAGATTGGAATAGACTTCCTTCTCTTACATTCAGGAGTCTCTTGCCATTTACAAACCTTCTACTATCCTGAAGTCTTTTGCAACTATTTGCAAATATGACTTATATTGTCGGTATCCTATACCTAGGTATTAGTATTATCAATAGAGAAACTTCAAAGTGTTATCATATAACTATCTTGACCAGCAACCATTTGCTGATTTCTCCTTTAAGCTTGTTTGGGTTAGCTTGAGACTTCTTGATCAACTCGCTCAAAAACTATACTCAACTTTTGATATTAGCTATCGAAGTTAAGTCTGATAATATTTTCACTGTCTAGCAGTGAAGAGAGCGATAATTTTCTAACCATTTCTGGAAAGAGAACAATTGACCTATCAGTATATTTTAAGCCTAAAGACTTAGATTTTTGTCTAAAGGTTCTCTCACTATTTTATACGAATTGGTAGCCTCTACTTCTAATTCAAAAAATTACTTTAATTATTTAACAAGTACTAGAATCTACATAGACTGCATATAGGCCCGAGTATGGCTCGACCAATCCATATACATATATGGATAAGTTCTTAGCTAATTATTTTTTTAAATAATTTTTAGTAATTAATTTTGCCCCAGGTTTCATTTCAGTAGCTGACGGGCCTCCACTGAAAGTTTTAGTTAGGTCCAACCATTAACATGAATCTACTCAATAATTCTAACTAACAAATGATTAGGCTTGAGAAAGGATTGGCCAACCTGACTGTTGTGATCTAGGTGGTGTGCCCAAGGCCCAGGGGACCAAGGCTAAGGCCAAGATCCATCATTCATGAGGGCTTCATGGAGGCTCTAGGGCTAGTTGGGCCCTAGGTTGAAAGGCTGTGGGCCTTTCGGGTTCTTGAGGTCTAGGTTATGTGGGCCTCAAGGGACCAACTCTTTATGGGTCAGGTCTGAGCCCAGGATATGTGAGATTAGATCGAGTCATGGGTGTACATGGGCTTAGGTTAACCTAATCTTTCATAGAGTTGGTCAAGGGAGTTTTGAGTTTGGGTCACTTGACCCTGTGTTTATATATACATGCACTGTATAGGTTTGATTAAGCCAAAGAATACAAAAACCCTTTCTCCCAAGTCTCTCTCTCTCTTCTCCCTCTCTCTTTAGCTATTCTCCATGCCCCAGGAGCAAGAAACCCTAGGGTTTCTTGCCGCCAGGTCCATAGAAGGTAGGAAAAGCAGGGGAGGCGCTAGGGTTTTGAGCCCCTCCCCCTTTGTGCCGCCAACCATATTGCCTCTCCCTCTCTTGAATCCATCCAAATATTAGGTCTAGAACTAGGAATCTCTTGCTACAAGGTTGTTGCAAGTTTCTCTCAGATCTGAAGTTGATCTGAGGTCGTTTGAGGCACGGGTGAGATCTCCATCAACAGATCTACAGGAAAGGCTGCAGCAGGACAGATCTACAAGGTCTGGTTCTATCTACCTTCTTTCCTATCTAGAATACCCTGATTCAAGATCTACAAATTGGAAGACCTCGGTCCAGGCCTGATCTAGTTGGGTACCAGATCTTGGATTTTTTAGAGGTGATCTTAGAGGCATTCTTTATCTGGAACAAAAGGCTGACGAAGAAGACAGCAACCAGGCTGATTTCGTCAAGGGCCTTCGATCGAGTCCAGAAGTCTCCAGATTTGTTCGTTGCTGATTTTGCTACACCCAAGGTCCATGAGAGGAGCCAGGATCATACTCCAATAGTTGGTATCAGAGTCACGATGGTGAGGAAGCAGTTCCAAGCATGAGAAGTTGAAGATCCCAAGTACTAAAAATTTTTAGTAAGGTACCATCAAGGTATATTCTACACTTCTTGATTTTATATTACTTGTTTGGCTTGGATCCAGTCATGGGCAGCAATATGAAGGTTGATTTCAAAAAGTTTGATGGCAAGAGAAATTTTTCCATGTGAAAAATTCGGATGGAGGATCTTCTGGTGCAAGCAGATCTGGATCAGGCTTTGGATGAGAAGTCTGAGGGAATGACAGATAGATAGTAGGCATCGTTAGAGAAGAAAGCATGCTCGGTGATTAGAGGATGTTTGGCGGATGTGGCGTTTTATTCAGTGCTGAAAGAAAAGACCCTGAAGGGCCTTTGGTCGAAGTTGCACACCATGTATATGGGGAAGAATATGTGCAACAAGCTAATGCTGAAGAAGAGGTTGTACAGTCTTCGGATGCAGGAGGGATCTGATGTGATTGGCCACATTCAGAGGTTCGATCAGTTGTGCATGGAGTTGATGAATATCGGGGAGAAGCTGGATGAGGAGGACAAGTCCCTGTTGCTTTTGTGTTCACTGCCAAGATCATATGACTCTTTGATGACTACACTGCTCTATGGGAAGGAGACTCTGGAATATGAGGACATGGTCTCGGTGCTGAGGTTTAATGAGCAAAGGAAAAAGTTGACCAGAGATCAGGCTCCCTAGGAGGGTTTGGCAGTAGGGGAGAGGACAGGTAGAGGTAAGGCAGAAGCAAGTCCAGGGGGCGGTCCAAGTCCAGGAAGGGAAAGAAAGAGATGAAATGCTTCAAGTGCAACGAGTTCGGATACTTTGAGTGAGAATGTCCACTATGGAAGAGCAAGAAGGGAGCAAGAAGTGGCTCAGAATCAGTGAGTGCAGTTACTGGGCAGCAGGTGGAGGATGATCTACTTGTGGTATCAGATGGTCACAGGCATTACACAGAGTGGACACTAGACTCTGCATGCTCACATCACTACACACCACACAGGTCTTGGTTTGCGACATACACCAAGACAGATGAGGGATCAGTGACTCTAGGCGACAATCATCCTTGCAAGGTGGCTGGGATAAGGACAGTCAGGGTGAGGATGTTTGATGGGATTGTGAGGACATTGACAAATGTAAACCACATCCCAGAGCTGGAAAAGAATCTGGTGTCACTAGGCTACTTGGAGTGCAGTGGATACAGCTTCAGCAGTAGGGCTAGAAGCAGAGTACTGAACATCTCCAATGGAGCTATGATAGTGATGAGAGGTAGGAGGTTGGACAATAATCTCTATCGCATGGAGGGATCTGTGGTGATCGGAGAGTCTGATGCAGCAGTTGCAGCACAGGACCAGCAGGGGCTTACAGGATGTGGCACTACCGCCTAGGCCACATGGGTGACAAGGGGCTGAGGGAGTTGAGTAGGAGAGGACTCATCTTTGATCTGGAGGATGGTGCTACAGGGGAGATCTGTGAGTCTTGCCAGATGGAAAAGCAGAGGAGAGTTTAGTTCAACATCAGTACAACCCGCAGTGTAGCCCCTCTGGAGTTAGTACACACGGATGTGTGGGGACCAGCCTCAGTTTCAGCTAGGAATGGGGCCAGATACTTCATGATCCTGATTGATGATTTTTCAAGAAAACTCTGCATTTACTTCATGAAAGAGAAGTCAAAGGTCTTCACCAAGTTCAAGATCTGGAGAGCTGAGGTGGAGAAGGAGCAGGGGAGGTGCGTGAAGTGTCTGAGGTCAGACAATGGTGGGGAGTACACCAGCAGAGAGTTCTAGGACTACTGTGAGGAGTGTGGGATCAGAAGACACTTCTCAGTTAAGGGGACTCCACAGCAGAATGGGGTGGCCGAGAGGATGAACATAACACTTCTGGAAAAGGCACGATGCATGAGACAGCAGGCAGGGCTTCCAAAGGCATTCTGGGTTGACACAGTTGACGCAGTGGGTTACTTGGTCAATCGATCACCTCACACTAGGTTGGATGGCAAGCTTTCAGAGGAGGTGTGGTCTGGGAGGATAGTTGGGCTGGGCCATCTACGGATATTTGGGTGCATGGCCTATGTGCACATTGGAGCTGGTGAGTGGAGCAAGCTAGATGCCAGATCACGCAAGACGGTGTTTCTAGGCTACCGCGAGGAGTTAAGGGATACAGGCTGTGGGATCCCTTGGAAAAGAAGGTCATCATTAGTCGGGATGTGACTTTTGATGAGGAGTCAGTCCTACGGAGGCGAGCAGGCATGGAGGAGCAGCAGGTGTAGGAACTAGATCTAGGGCTTCAGGGTTAGATCTTGAAACTTTTTCAAGATCATACAGCGGAAGACTAAAATAAATCAAAATTTATTTTCTAAAACTAGAGAATTTCTAGATTTAAGATCCTATTACATGATTATTATATAGCATTAAATCAGAAATTAAAATATATAAATATAGCATGAACTACATATTGATCATATCAACATGTTTCTATACTACATCTAATGTATGTATTAAAGAATAGATCAGATCTATTACCTTGCAAGTTAGATGTTCTAACCTCGCTGATCCGGGCTTGAGGATGATGTTGCAAGCTGCACACGTGTCCGGCCTCTAGGAGTCATCCACACGAGCCCACGAATCTCGATCAGAAGTCCTGCTTCAGAAAATCAGCACAGTATGCTAGTACTGCGCTGATCCTTCTTTGATGGTTGATCAAGTACCTCCTTCTTCTTGATTTGGACTCTTCCAAAGATGAAAAGTAGAAGGAGGAGTTTCAAATCTGAGACACTCTCAGGAAACTCAAGATGGAGGGAGGAAAGATATGAAAACAAACAACCCTAGAAGAAGACCCTCTTCTTCTTCTCGTTTCTCTCTCTAGACACCCTAACTTGTGTCTTTTATATATCCATGACCCAAAAGTCTTTCTCTTTAATTTTTGGGTGGCCCAAAGGTCTCTTAAATCTCTATCTTCTACAAAAATTTCATAAAAAAACTCATTTTATACAGAGAGATATGATAGAGTCCTTGTCTAGGTCAAATACCTAGTCAAGGCTTATCCAAATATGGCAAGAAAAGGGGCGCCCAACTCTTGAGCACCTCCTCCTTATTTTTATGCATGGATCACTAGTAAAGGGTGCACAATGTGTATCATAAAAGTTACAAAAATTCTAAAAAAAATTTGGATAAATTTGGTGCAAAATTGAAAGAGTTTTGGATCTCTAAAACTCTATCTCATAGAATTCGAAATCCAAACTTATTCCTTTTAGATTTGATCCAAACCACCTTCCATGTAAGAAAGAAGAGAGGAGACCTTTTGTGAATGTGGGAGAGACCTGGGAGAGGGCTTTTGTCACACAAAATAAGAGGAGATTGACGTTGAATGAGAGAGAGGCGTGGGGAAGGCTTATGTGGTGCAAGGTGGAATCCTAGTCTTACTAGGATTCTATCTTATGACTTGTTTTAATTTGGTTTCTCAAACCAAATCAAACCAAAATTAGATCAACCCAATTAAAATAGATCTTAACCTAATTAAAAATATAATTTAATCAGATTAAATTAGATTTAAATCTAATTTAATTTTCTAATCAAATTAGAAATTAGATTGACCCAAGTCCTAGTTGAACTAGGACTAGTTTTTTCTTGCACTTGGCTTATCCAATAAACCAATTGGACTTGATCCAATCAAGCCCAAACCAAATCTAATTAAATCATATTTAATTAGACTTAATCTCAGCCCATTGGCTTAATCAAATTAAGCCAATTAGCAATCGAATTGTTAATCGATCCTCCTATAACACTTGCACTGGGTTAAATGTCAATCGTATTGATCATTTAACCCTAGAACGATTCTTAATCGTTGATCAACCATCCAATTGGATCATGAACTCTAATGTGTATGACCTCATAGGTCCGAATCTAAGTCGGTAGTATAAGAATAAATTCTTGTACCAATCGAAGTGACCATCTAGCAATGATACCCGACGATCGGATAGGTCGAATGTGTAGAACAACATCTTTAGAACCCATGTGGATATAGTTTTCATATAATTCATCCCCTTGATCAAAATGATCATAGGACACCCCAGAGTTCAACTGTCAACTCTGATCAGGTTGTCCACATTGTATTTCAAAATATCAAATCCATCTGATGGATTACCCTGGCCAAGGTTTTGCTAAATTGAAATACAGCGACTCATTCTTCTCCAACTCTTGGAGTGGTCAATCCCATCTCGATCACACTCTGACTTCGCAAGTACTTGACTATGCCCAGAAGCCTTCCATCCCTGAATTAAAAATTTAGTTAGTCCAGTACCAAAGCACAGTGAGTTGCTTGCAAGTCACTGAGGTGATCTCAAGTCTAAGGGACACTTATACCTATATCCCATCAGAGACATTCTCGACAGCAGAATACACTGGAGTTGGTCACGTTCAATGATGATGTACTAGTACATCTCACCTGTATGCCATACCAGTGTCTCCACACTCTTTGATTAAGAGGACAACCAACCCATATGGCCTACAGCGACCTATGCTCGATAGAAGCTGTCATCCTTATTAACAGCCTATCATTTGGTCATGAACTGTTTTAAGGACTAATCGATAAATCCTCTCTTTATCGAATCTAAATAGTCCTAAGGACTTCATCATAACAACGAAGTTCATTAGAAGATGAAAGCTTATGATGAAAATACCAAATATATTTTATTTATTAACAAATCAATTACAATACTTGGTTGCTCAATCGTCAACAGCTTGATGATTGGCTTTTTTGGGACACATTTCCCAACAACTCCAACTTGTCCTAAAGCCACTCGGCACAGTATCTAATACCCATCTTCGACTTGTGGTTGTCGAACTCCTTTATTGCTAGGGCTTTAGTGAAGGGGTTAGCCAGGTTCTCCTTTCCGTCGATCTTCTGAAGGTCGACGTCACCTCGATCTACGATCTCTCGGACCAGGTGGAAGCGATGCAAGATGTACTTCATCCGCTGATGTGCTTTGGGTTCCTTCGCCTGAGCTATGGCACCAGTGCTGTCGCAGTAGAGCAGGACCGGACCATCGAGGGAGGGTGCTACTCCGAGCTCGTTGATAAATTTTCTCAGCCACACAGCTTCCTTCGCAGCATCCGATGCTGCGATGTACTTCGCTTCACAAACAGAGTCTGCCACAGTATGTTGCTTGGAACTCTTCCAGCAGATGGCTCCACCATTCAGAGTAAAGATATAACCCGACACGCTCCTACTGTCATCATGGTCAGATTGGAAGCTAGAGTCTGTGAACCCTACAAGTTTCAGATCTGACTCGCCATAAACCAACCATTGGTCCTTAGTATTTCTCAAATACTTAAGGATGGCTTTAACCACTTTCCAGTAATTTTCTCCAGGATCAGATTGGTATCTACTCACTGCTCCTAGTGAGTATGCCACATCTGATCTTGTACATATCATGGCATACATGATAGATCCCACAGCTGAAGCATATGGGACCTACTCATATGCTCTCTCTCTTCAGGAGTTTCAGACAATCCTTCTTAGAGAGAGAAATTCCTTGGCCTATCGGTAGATAGCCCTTCTTGGAATTCTCCATGCTGAACCTCTTCAGCACAGTATCTATGTACATGGACTGGGATAACCCAAGCATCCTTTTAGATCTATCCCTATAGATCTTCATCCCTAGGATGTAGGATGCTTCACCCAAGTCCTTCATGGAGAACTGTGATGACAACCAAACTTTTATTCCCTGTAGTGCGGGGATGTCATTCCCGATTAAGAGAATATCATCCACGTACAAGACAAGGAATACCACAACTGGACCATTTGCCCATTTATAGATGCAGGGCTCTTCTCCATTCTTAATGAAGCCATACGTTTTGATCACCTTATCAAAATGCATGTTCCAACTCCGAGAAGCTTGCTTCAAACCATAAATGGATCTCTAAAGCTTGCACACCTTGGACTCATCTGTTGATGTAAATCCCTCAGGTTGTATCATATACACCTCTTCGGTCAGCTCTCCATTCAGGAAAGCTATCTTTACATCCATCTGCCTGATCTCATAATCCAGATGGGCAGCTATTGCAAGCATTATCCGAATGGATTTGAGCATTGCCACAGGGGAAAACATCTCGTCATAGTCAATACCATAACGTTGACGATACCCCTTGGCTACCAGACGGACTTTATAGGTCTCCACCTTTCCGTCTGCGCCCCTCTTCCTTTTGAAGATCCATTTACACCCAATGGGTTTAACCCCTTCAGGTGGGTCAACCAATGTCCATACATTGTTAACCTTCATGGACTCCATTTCGGATTTCATGGCTTCAAGCCATTTCTCGGAATCAGATCTCTGCATTGCATCCATATAGGTGATCGGATCCTCATTATTCTCATCAAGTTCGATGGGATCACCATCCCGAACCAAGAAATCGTAGTATCTGTCCGACTGACGCGGTACTCTACCAGATCGCCTTAATGGTGCAGATACATTGGGCTCCGAATCTGATCTAATCATATCCGACTCAGGTTCAGCTATTGGTGTCGGTCCTTCTACCTGTTGAACTTCATCAAGTTCAACCTTAGAGGCAACGGTTCCTTCACCAAGGAACTCCTTTTCTAAAAAGATTGCCTTAAGGCTGACGAACACCTTTTGTTCATCAGTATGGTAGAAAAAATATCCTTTTATCTCTTTGGGGTACCCTATGAATGAGCATTTGTCAAACCTAAGTCCAAGTTTGTCTGTGACTAATCGTTTGACATAGGTCAGGCACCCCCAGACCCTAAGGTGTGAAAGTGCTGGCTTACGTCCTGTCCATATCTCATATGGAGTCTTAATTACAGACTTACTTGGAACCCTATTTAACAGATAACAGGTCGATTCGAGTGCATATCCCCAGAAGGATATCGACAAGCTAGCAAAACCCATCATGGATCGGACCATGTCTAACAAAGTTCAATTTCTCCTTTCAGACACACCATTATGCTGTGGTGTTCCTGGAGGAGTCCATTGGGAGAGAATCCCATTCTCTCCTAGATATATGAGAAATTCACTAGAAAGGTATTCTCCTCCTCAATCAGATCAAAGAGTTTTAATACTCTTCCCAGTTTATTTTTCTACTTCACTTCGGAATCATTTGAACATTTCAAATGAATCCGACTTATGTTTCATCAGATAGACATATCCATATCGGGATAGGTCATCCGTGAAAGTTATGAAGTAGAAATATCCACCTCTAGCACTGGTGCTCATGGGCCTGCATACATCAGTATGTACTAGGCCCAAGAGCTCAGTAGCTCTCTCACCTTTTCCAGTAAAAGGTGACTTGGTCATTTTACCAAGAAGACAGGACTCACAAGTTGGAAGTGATTCACAATCACTGACTTCGAGGATTCCCTCTTGAGTCAACCTGTTTATTCTGTTCTTGTTTATATGACCTAGCCTACAGTGCCATAAGTAGATATCTGACACACTATCTAATCTAAGGTGCTTGCCAGTTGAATAGACTACATTAACAGGTTGTGATAACATATACACACCATTGTTCATATGTCCACAAAAAATAGTAACACCATTCTTAATGATATCACAAATTTATTTCTTTATTGAAATTTCATAATCATTTTTGGCCAGAAGGCCTACAGAAATGACATTTAAAAAAAAACTAGAACAGAAATGACAATCATTAAAAATAACGATATGGGATTCAAATACAAGTTTCAAGATTCCTAATGCTAGAACTGGAACTGGTCTTCCATCTCCAATGTTCAGAAACCTCTCACCTTGCTCGAATCTCTTACTGACCTACAACCCCTGTAACGAATTGCAAATATGGTAAGGGCTACTGGTATCCAATACCCAGTCAGTTATATCACAAATAGAGAAATTGCAAGGAGTTATCATATAAATACCTTATCCAGCAACAACTTGCTATTTTCTCTGCCTGTTCGGGTCCAGGGAGGCAATGTACTGGGGACAGTTCCTCTTCCAGTGCCCCCGCTTCTTGCAAAAGAAGCATTCAGCTTGACTCTTATCGGGTTTGATCTTTGTGGTCTGGCTCTACACTGATGTCCCAGTCTGAACTTGCACCTTCTTCACTTTCTTCTTCTTGTTCTTCTTCCCTTTCTCAAAGAGTCGAGAACCAGAAGACGAACCTCCCACTGAGTTCACTGACTCCTTGAGGAGTTGGTGATCCTTCTCAAAGTTCTGAAGTAACCCCAGTAATCCGTGGTAGTTTACTTCAGGCTTTGTCATTCTATAATGAGTGAGAAATGGGAGATAAGACTTGGGCAGCGAGTTCAGTATTGCATCTTTCCCAAGCTGCTTATGCAAAGGAAAGCCGAGCTTGCTCAATCATTCCATCAACTCGATCATGTACAATACATGATCAGTAACAGAGGCACCATCCCGCATTTTGGTGTTGAAGATGGCACAACTAGTCTTGTGCCTCTCCACATCATCGGGTGTGCCAAAGGCATCCTCCAACACTTGAAGCATGTCCATTGGCTGAGCTATCTCGAATTTGCGACTGAACTCATCGCTCATGGCAGCTAGCATGATACAGCGCACCGTGGTCCGGTCACTGAGCCACTTTTGGTAAGTATCTCGATTGTTCCACATGTATTGACAGCTGGCTCCTCAGGTGTAGGATCCATTATCACATATAGGATCCGTTCATGCTCCAAGACTATCTTCAATTTTTGGTACCAGCTACCGAAGTTGGATCCCACCAACTTATCATTGTCCAACAATGATTGGAGCGATAGGGAAGTGGCTATATTTGCACAAAGGAGAACCATAACCTAATTAGTAATTGATTCATTAAACCTAAAGATTTGGACTTTAATCAAAAGGTTTCTCCCACTATTTTAATCGAATTGGTATCCTCTACCTCCAATTCGAGGAATTACCCTAATTTTTTAGTGGGTACTAGAATCCACTTAGACTGCACACAAGCCCAACTTTGGTTGGCCAACCGATGTACATCTAAGGGTAGGTTCATAACCAATTGTTTCTCTAAATAATTTCTAGTAATTTTAATTTTGCCCCAGAAACCTAATCAATAGGCTTTGGCCTCCACTGTAAGGATCCGATTAGGTCCAACCATTAACATGATTATACTTGGCGTATCTAACCAACAAATGATTAAGCCCAACTTTGGTTGACTCACCTAACCACCATTAGAGAGATACTTCCAAGTCGTCATATGATGAGTGATAATTCCATTAGTCAACAAGCACCAGGCCTTTGGGTCTGCAATGATTATTGAGTTCATGGACTCATTATCAAACACCTTAATGGGAGGCTATGACTCAGTTATCTCCATAACTTTGTCATTTTAAGGACGTAATAATTTTAGAGGATTTAAATAATATAGAGGATGAGGTCAGATGAACCAGCTTATCATGATCCTCCCACTGGCTTCACCAAGTCAGCTTAAGGGAGACCATTAAAAGGGCTAGTCTAGGAGTACCTAAATCAGTCACACTGATTTACCTAGCTGACATGGGTCAGCTTGAATAGTCAAGTGATCCGATCAAAACATAATTTCACCAAGAGGCCAGGTAAGTTCGATCAGTGGGAGGGTTTGCCAAAGCTTGCCTTAGACACCATCAGAAATAGCCAGGTAAGCGGGCTCCCAATTAAAAACCACCGGTCTGGTTTACCTCAGACACCAACTAGTTTAATTAGTTTTGATTAGTTCAACCTAACAGTTCGTGCTAGATCGCTTAGCCAAGAATCAAGTCCATTTGGTTCTCGTTAAAGACATGGACTTGACCAACTACAACTATTGTAATTGATCTAGAGAATCCTTGACCTAATCTAAGACAACAATTGATTAGATTTAGTCAATTCTCTAATTAAGTCCATCTTTAATCTAACCATAGGTCTAACCCAATTAATGGACCTAATTCTCACTAACCCATTAACCCAATGTGTTATGGTTTGTGTCTTAGGTTCTTCAATTCACAATCCTAGAACCTAATCAAACAACTTCTTAATTCTTAATTAAGTTTTGGGCTAAGGGTTGGGTTCAGTTTTTCAAAAATAATTTTTATATTTGTAAAATAATTTTACAATATGATTCTACCAACCATATTGCATGTTTGATTCATAATCAAGATGCAAGTGAAATAAACATGAAACTACTTTAGATCTAATCTAAACAGGTTCATGTAATTGAAACAATTTCAACTTTAAATAATTTTTTTGCACAAAAATTATTAACAAAAAGATTTTATTTTAGATTAAATATCTTTTAAATTTAATAAATCATAAATTTAATCTATATCATATCTAATAAATTTATGATTAAAGATAGATCTACACAAACTAGGACAACCTTTGCACTGTAAGGGGTAAACCTTACAGTAGGACAACCTTGCAGTTCGTGATTGATCTAAAATTTTAATTTTAGATTTAATAATCAGATTATAAATTAGATCTAATCTAAGAAGTAATCTAAGCATATATAAATAATCATGTAATAAAGAACCTTGCTCTGATACCAATTGTAGGAACCAGATCTAGGGTTTCAGGGTTAGATCTTGAAACTTTTTCAAGATCATACAGCGGAAGACTAAAATAAATCAAAATTTATTTTCTAAAATTAGAGAATCCTAGATCTAAGATCCTATTATATGATTATTATATAGTATTAAATCAAAAATTAAAATATATAAATATAGCATGAACTACATGTTGATCATATCAACATATTTCTATACTACATCTAATGTATGTATTAAACAATAGATCAGATCTATTACCTTGCAAGTTAGATATTCTAACCTCACTGATCTGGGCTTGAAGATGATGTTGCAAGCTGCATACACATCCGACCTCTAGGAGTCATCCACACGAGCCCACGAATCTCGATCAGAAGTCCTGCTTCAGGAAATCAGCATAATATGCTAGTACTGCGCTGATCCTTCTTTGATGGTTGATCAGGTACCTCCTTCTTCTTGATTTGGACTCTTCCAAAGATGTAAAATAGAAGGAGGAGTTTTAGATCTAAGACACTCTCAAGAAACTCAAGATGGAGGGAGGAAAGAAATGAAAACAAACAACCCTAGAAGAAGACCCTCTTCTTCTTCTCGTTTCTCTCCCTAGACACCCTAACTTGTATCTTTTATATCTCCATGACCCAAAGGTTTTTCTCTCTGATTTTTGGATGGCCCAAAGGTCTCCCAAATCTCTATCTTCCTCAAAAATTTTATAAAGAAACTCATTTTATACAAAGAGATATGATAGAGTTCTTATCTAGGTCAAATACCTAGTCAAGGCTTATCCAAACATGGCAAGATAAGGGGCGCCCAACTCTTGAGCACCTCCTCCTTATTTTTAATTAAGTATAGCATTAACATGGGTTAAGATTATTAGTTAAAACTATTTTAATTTTATAAAATAATTTTACATCATTTTTATACAAAATTTTTTGTTCTGTAAACTAGGTCGGCTCACCCCTGAACTGAGTTGGCTCACTTCAGTTGATCAACTAAGTCTCATACTTGATCGATTAATTGATCATGAATAGTAATCATTACTGTTCGACCTGAGATAACTAGATTGGATCAGTCAATATTGAGTCGATTAAATCAGGAGACTGGGTCAACACAGTTCAAAATTGAATCGATTTAGTGTAAGATGTGTGCCCTAGATGCTAGATTGGCTGACACATTCCTGTACAAATGTAAGAGCAAATTTATAATTTTGACTATAAATGAATAAAAAGGTTATTCTACTATCACATTATGTACATTATGTCTGTGATACATCCTTTAAGTTAGTAGGAATATTAATTCATATTTTCAAGAGTTAAAAATTTAAGGCATGAATTTACATAACTAACTCATAAATAGCTCCTAACCATAGGATCATCACGAGGATGGTGATCGATCTGGAAGGTTGGTGTACGATCGCTTTCTTAGGGTAGATGTGTCTTGAGTCTATGGTGTGGAGACACCAGAGCGAGAGTATAGGTATTCATTGAGAACGAAAGTACTGAGCGTGACCACCTCGAGCAGTCATTAGGAAGTCTACCTTCTCATAGATGACTAGCTCGATGCTGCAGCTGTGTCTAGTTCTTTGACCTGAGATACATCGACAGTTCACCTTGAGTGTGTTATAGTTTGACTACATCATAACTCGGTCTCCTAGCCATTCAGAATTCTGAGGTGTATGTTGGCTGTAGCATATTCATTGTAGGAACCAGATCGCACCGAGATGGGATCTATCAACCTCGATAGATAAGAGGAGTAGTCCTATGATGATCAAAAGATCGAGTCCTTAAGCCCATGGCCATGGCAGAGTGAAATAATGGAAAAGAGTTTTCCATTAAGGTTTCACATCAGACTTGGATCGATCGATTGATTCATATGACTGATGTTGGGTTTGATGAGTTCACCTTAATCCTAACTCGGTCGGGACTCATGATAGAGGAACTCAATCATGCAGGTAGCTACACCGAGAGGTTTATCTTCATTTTTGATGGGTTGTCACCATATACTGCTAGGTGTCACTGATAGATTTTGAGAGCAATTAGAATGATCTTGATGATCGATCATTCTAATTGTCTGAATCAGAAGAGTTCTGGTCCATCGAAAGGAGTTTCGATGATGTCGATGATGAGATCATGACATGTCTCATTACCATACGAAAATGAATCTAACTGGGTTATACAAATAAGAGTTAGGGTCTGGATGTCATCAATTAAGCTAGCCCAGTTCGATTGATTTGGATTAGATCCAATTAGGTTCAAAGAAATCGTGCTAGCACACGATTGAGCCTAACTTTCTCCTCGTGTAATTTTTTCTATCTCGACTTAGCTAAATGTGATTTGACTCACCCAAAGAACCTTGAAAAGGTTTCTCTTAGTCTGACTGAAGCCAGTCCAGCTCAAAAAAATTTTTATCTTAATTTATGAGATGAATTTAAGACAACACCTGCCAATTCCTGTCACCTGCCATTTTCATTTTAGGACATTGGTCAAACGTTGACCCATGGACCTTGGACTGGAGGCCACATGGCAAGAGGTCATTGGAGAGTTTTAGTGAAGTATCCACCTGCTAAATTAGCCCTCAATATGGGCACCATAATCAGATATGGCGTGCACCCCAAGTGGATAAGGATAGAGTCCCATGAGATGAGGACTTTGATCCCTTGATCAACTTGGACTGTGGGGCGCCAATCTCACTGTGCTGATCCAGTGTTGGCACCAATAGTATAAGGGATTGTGGGGATTCTTATTTGATATGATCAAATAACATCACTCTACCAATCAAAATTTTTTTAGAATTAATTAGAATTTTTTGATTGGTCGAATGATGTGGCACTGCATGGCACAGCAGGGTCTATTTAAACCCTATCTGTGCCTAGGGTTTAGATTCTCTACTCAATAACCAGAAAAAGCCTAAATCCTCTCCACTTCTCTATGCCCCCTCTGCTCCTTTTCCTCCCCTCTTCACGTCCAAGAGGTTGGGCATCCATCTGGTGCTTGTCCAAGGTGTGGTGGCTTCCTGATTAGAAGGCTGTAGAGATTTGTCGAGAAGCTGCTACTCCAGCTTCAGAAGATCTTTTGAAGATCTTCTAGATTAGATCCAGATCTGATTTTTGGAGCAAAGATTTATGAAGAAAAGATGATCTAGATCCTACTTGAGTGGATACTGGTAGAGGCCAAAAAATTATGTGGCTATTTTAGAACCTCGGGCATTGCTGCGATCATCAACAGGGTAATTATAGGTATTTCTTTATTCCTCATATTTCTAGATTTAATTTTAGATTTAATATCAGATAATAGAAATTAGATCTAATATATCTTAGATCTAAAATATTATAGGATAATTTTTAAAATATTCTGCCTTAGATCTCATTAGATCGGGAAGATCCTACAAGGAAAAAGTCGGTTTTCCCTTCAACAGGTATCAGAGCCAGGTTGATGGCTCTATTTCAGATCTAATTTAAATTTAATTTTTATTTTTATTTATCTAATATTAATGGATTTTAGATATCACATCAGATGTGATAGGATCTAAAATTAAAAAAAAATTAAAATTATATCTAAGTAGATCTAACATGTATGAGATGCATGACTAGACTAGGAGTCGTTTAATCTATGAATAGTCTTATAGTTTTGTATTTTAATGTGATTAAAATATAAATTTAATTTAATTTATTATTAATTTTTTGATATTATAAATATTATATTTAGATCAAAAAATAGAAAATAAAATTTAATTAATTCATAAGATTGATCTATTGCATGCCTAGACAAGTTGTAGAATTATTCTAGTAACTGTCTAGAATAGATTTCATATTGAATAGTTTAATTTAAATCTTATTTTTCAGATATTATATGTGATGTATCAGATCTAAAAGCATGCTAATTAGATCAGATTTTAATATATGAGATGTATGCAAAGCATGTATAAGTTAGATCTGAAATTATATATGTGATATGTAACATAGATCTAACTACTTTTGTAGTTAAATTAATATTTTTGATTAAGATGTTCCTCATGGCCATCCAATCATAAGAACAAAGTAGGGTTTAAAACCCTCTCCTCTCATTCAACGGGGTGTTCTTATGGCATGTAGGGGTGCTGCACGTTCATCCTTAATCAGAAATCAAAATTTACTTTTCTGCAAAACCTAGATCCTGAAACTCTAGAATTTATTTACATATTTTATTTATGAACCCAAGACTTAATTAATAAATTAAGCTTATGAAATTAAATTAGATCTAAAATTGAGAATTTCAGATCTAAGCCATTTTTATAAAATTGGGTTCGGGCTTGGATAGCTCAATTAGGTCTAGCGGTTGATCAAATCGAATCAAAAGTTGGTTAGGTGGGATCATTAAAGCTAATAATTGACCAGCCGAATAGGATTAAGTCTAGGTCAAGATCGAATCACATTTAGATCTGACTCGATCAAGTTAAGACTTAATTTGGCTCAGTGGTTAGAGCCTGGATTGTAGACTAACCCAATTGATTCAGGTTCGATAATTTGGTGTCTAAGGTAAGTTGGGCAGATGCAATCGACTGGTTTTTAATTGGGAGCTGCTCGACTCGAATGCATTCTTGTCAAGTTAATGGCATATCCCTCCCACCGATCTCACTTACCTGGCCATATATGTCGACGCAGTTCTGATTTGAGTGGCTAACAATTCAAGCTAACCCATGCCACTAGGTTAGTCATAATTGTTATGACTATATCAAGTCAAGTTTAATGAGACCTAAATCAAATCTCCCTAAAAAAATATTAAGTCTAAGGTCTTTCACCATTGTGGATCTATGGGCCTTTCTCGGAGTTGATTGATCTCGGCTGGTTACAGTGCCTCAGTTGCACCAGAAAGATGCAACCATGTCCATTAGGCATTGGATGCTATGGATTAGAGGATGGGTTGTGCTCAATATTCTGGATATGGTGAGGGACCCAATCAAGAATCTAATTCATGCAAATGGTGGGTCTGACTTAACTAAAGATTGGAGCAATATTTCGAGCACGGTGAGCTTCATGAATTAGAGATCAAGTTTTGGGTGCACCATGATTAGAGAATCATTGGACAAGAGTTGTCCACTCATCGGTTGACCCATCACCAATAACTGTTAGGTGAGGTGGTGAGCCAGTCGGTGAGACTGCACCACCCACTAGAAATCACTAATCACGAAGATTTTCACATCTTTACCTAGGGAGTGTAGGAATCTGAGAAAATAGTAGGAGCCTAATTTGTTTAAAAATAAAAATCCTAAATAAATTGGTTAAGTCTGATTATAAAATCTAACTAAAAACTTTTAACTCTCTACAGGAAATATGTCTGTGTCCAACCCCCTGACCAAAATACTAGACACCCAAAGATTGACTAGACCTAATTTTAAGGATAGGTTGAGAAACTACAGAATTATTTTAGATTCTGAAAAACTGACTCATGTCTTGGACCAGGACCCACCTACTATACCAGCACGTCGGACTGCTGAACAGAGAGCATCTTTGAAAAGGTGGATGGATGACGATAACAAAGCTAGGTACTACATGTTGGGTGCCATGTCTGATGACTTGCACTGCCAGCATGAGAACATTATGACTACCCACCAAATGTTGGCTCACCTACAAGAGTTGTTTAGTGAACAAAGTCGCGCAGCCAAGTATCAAGTCTGCCAAAGGCTTTTTAAGGCTAAAATACGTGATGGGCAGTCAGTCCAAGATCATTGTTTGTCAATGATCAAGGATATTGAGGAGCTTGAGAAGCTTGGTGTCATCTTAGACAGGGATTTTCAGATTGATGTGATCTTTCAATCTTTGTCTAATGCATATGGTAGTTCATCATGAACTTTCATATACATAAGATGCAGTGTACCTTGGCCGAGTTAATGAACATATTGGTTACAGTTAAGCTTTCTTTGAAGGGTTCAAAAGGCTCAGTCCTTACTATGGAGCAAACTTCTTCCAAGAGAAAGTCTTTTGGAAAGAAGAAGAAGTCTGCGAAGAAGTAGAAGGTGGATGGGAAGAAGAAGAAGACGGAATCGAAGAAGAAGGCTGCTGAAAAGGGAAAATATTTTCACTGTAATTCAGACAGCCATTGGAAGTGGAATTGTCCTTAGTACCTGGCCACCCTGAAGAATGAGAAGGATGGTCCTTCTGGAGGAATGCTCGTTATAGAATCTAATCTTACGATTTTCTCTGCATCCAATTGGGTACTTGACTCTAGTTCTGTGCTCATTTGTGCACTTCCATGTGGGGTCTTAAGGAGAGCAGGAAGCTGAGGGATGGGGATATGATCCTACGCATCAGAAATAGAGCAAGAGTTGCTGCTGTGGCCGTGAAAACCTATCCTCTGTGATTATCGTTAAAATTAGATTTAGCTCTTAGAGATTGTTATTATGTGCCAACAGCAAGCAAGAATTTGATTTTTGTTTTATGTTTAGCACAAGAAGGCTATGTGATTAGCTTTCATAAGAACCATTGTAACATATTTTATGAAAATAATAAAGTTGCAAATGGTTTTCTTATTAATGGTCTCTATCAGCTACATATTGATGTATCTGTATTTCATATCGAGCAAAATATGAATGCCATGAGAATTAAAAGGCCTAGCGATAGTATAAATGATAGGTATCTGTGGCACCTAATTGAGTCTGGACTATTAACAAATTAGAAAAATCTGGGCTATTGAGTCTATTGACCTTCGAGTCATATCCAGTTTGTGAATCATGCCTTCAAGGTAAGATGATCAAACTCCCTTTTACAGGACATGGGGAAAGGGCCACAGACCTACTTGCCCTAATACATACAGATGTGTGCGGCCCATTTGATGTGCCGGTTAGAGGCAACTATGTCTACTTCATTACCTTCATCGATGATATGTCTAGATACGGGTATGTGTTTCTAATGAAACACAAGTCTGAAGCCTTTGAAAAGTTCAAAGAATTCAGACATGAAGTAGAAAAATAAATAGAAAAGCCCATTAAGGTTCTTCGATCAGATCGAGGAGGTGAATACCTTAGTCGAAAGTTTCTAGACTATCTTAAGGATAATGGCATAGTCTCTCAATGGACTCCATCTGGAATGCCACTGTTAGATGTGTGCCTTAGATGCCAGATAGGCTGACACAATCTTGTGCAAATCTAAGAGCAAATTTATAATTTTGATATAAATCAATAAATGGGTTATTCATCTATCACATTGTGTACATTGTATCTGTGATACATCCTTTGAGTTAGTAGGAATGTCAATTCATATTTTTAAGAGTTTAAAATTTAAGGTATGAATTTACATAACTAACTCATAAACAGCTCCCGACCATAGGATCATCACGAGGATGGTGATCGATCTGAAAGGTTGATGTACGATCATTTTCTTAGGATAGATGTGTCTTGAGTCTACGTGTGGAGACATCAGAGCGAGAGTACAGGTATTTATTGAGAACGAGAGTACTGAGCATGACCACCTCGATTAGTCATAAGGAAGTCTATCTTCTCGTCCATGACTAAGCTCGATGCTGCAGTTGTGTGTCTAGTTCTTTGACCTGAGGTGCATCGACAGTTTACTTTGAGTGTGTTATAGTTTGACTACACCATAACTTGGTCTCCTAGCCATTCAAAATCCTGAGTTGTATGTTGACTGTAGCACACTCATTGTAGGAACTAAGTCGCACCAAGATGGGATCTATCAACTGTTGCCCAGCTATACAACCCAAGAGGGGGGGTGAATTGGGTTTCAAAAAAAAAAAAATTTTAAGCTTAACTAATGACTTATGAAAAATGTTCGTCAATAGCTAAATGA
Organism: Elaeis guineensis; assembly: GCF_000442705.2. Classification (NCBI taxonomy): domain Eukaryota; kingdom Viridiplantae; phylum Streptophyta; class Magnoliopsida; order Arecales; family Arecaceae; genus Elaeis; species Elaeis guineensis. The sequence goes on from NC_026000.2 coordinate 91,766,310, forward strand.
ATGAGGAGAATAAACTTAATTCAAGACTAATTGCCAAAAGCAAGAATGCAAGGAAATAATGAAGAGTTAAAGAGAAGCAATTATGCACACCACAAATAAAAGGATTTATAGTGGTTCGGTGCCAACCTTGCACCTACATCCACTCTCCAAGCTCCTACTTGGGAATTTCAATCCACTAATCTTGTATTCAACCCGAATACAAACGTCGGAAACTCCGACTCTAGCTATTCTCAGTTAGACCACTTGTTTCTCGGTACAAGCCAACCCAATACACTCCGATTCTAGGTTCGGATTAACCTTCCCTTGTTTTGGAACCCTTCCAAAACAAAATCAAACAGTCAAACTGAGTATAACAATTAATATCACAAACAAGTACAGAGAAAGCTCCTTTAATGAGTGAATATAACTTTAAATACACTTTACTCAAAAGAAGAAGACCCTTTTTGGATTTCCTCAAAGTGGTTGGAGACTTGAATGTGCACTTGAGGAGTTGGTGAGCTTGGTTTAGGCTTCTTCAAAGCTTTGAATGAACTCTTGATTAGGGCTGAAAAGTTGGCTTGAATAACTCTTTTTCAAATTCTCTCTTTTGAATGCTCTTGAATGCTCTCTTGAATGCTCTTCAAATCTCTTTCCAATCTCTTGCTTGTTTCTCACCTTTTGGATCCTTTTATAGCTTTAAGAAATAGAAAAAATATTCTAGGCTGAAAAAGAGTCGTTAGACCACATTAAATGAGCATTAAAAGCATTTAAAATGGGTTAAAAACTAGCCATTGCGGAGAAATCCCGTCACAGGGGTCGACTCATGGGTCGACTCATGCCTGGGGGTCGACTCATGGGTCGACCTCTGTGGAAGAATACCAAAAAATAGGGTTCTGTAATTTTTGGCCTAAAAACTGCAGGGGTCGACTCATGGGTTGACTCATGCCTTGGGGGTCGACTCATGGGTCGACTCACAGGTTGTGCCAAGCCAAAAAATCTGCGTGCCAAACAGCTCATGTGCCATGAGCTGACTCATGGGTCGACTCATGAATTTCAAACATGCATAACTTTCAAAATACAAGTCCAAAAATAATGAAATTTTTGCCAAAGGATCACAAATCTTTTGTTCTATCATTTGATACTTTCAAATCAGAGTTTTGGTAAAATTATAATTTTGCCCCTGAAGAGCAATAGGTCTTTTTCAAATGAAAATAATTAGTACCCCTTCAACTGTTTTGTAATCATCAAAATCAATCTAAGGAGCAACAATCTCCCCTTTTTTGATGATGACAAAACACTTGAACAAAAGTATCTATGTGAAACATGAATTTCAAAAGAATACATCATAAGTAGAAAAAAGAAGATTTGTTACCAACTTATAAGTGCATTTGCTTGAGAAGAAGATTGATTCTTTTGGTATGTGATACAAGTGCTCATTTGCATAAATAGTTTGCCCATTTGCTTAAAGATTTGAAAATTTACTCATTGGATTATGTGATTTTGGTATTAGAGTAGAAAATTTGTTTTTGTTATCAGAGCAAGTTGTATCTTGAAAATTTGCTCATTCTCATTTGACTATTTAGTTTTAGTATCAGAGCAAAAATAATTAAGTGTATCAATGCATGTCTAAGAATTAATTTGTAAAGTATATCAGATATGTCAACTTTAAGATGTGTCAGAGCAAGTTAAATTTTAAAGCATATCAGAGCATGTTTAAAGAAGTAATTTTAAAGGTTGCTCATTTGCATTGTACTTAGCAATTTACTCATTGTATTTTTAAGTCATTTAATAATTTTACTTTTGATATTGTTCTTTAATTTCTCCCCAATTCATTCATTTTATTTTCAAGTATTTTAATAATTTATAATTTTGCTTTTGATATGTTTCTTTTTCTTTAATTTCTAATAATTTATAATTTTGCTTTTGATATGTTTCTTTTTCTTTAATTTTTCATAATTTATAATTTTGCTTTTGATATGTTTCTTTTTCTTTAATTTCTCATAATTTATAATTTTGCTTTTGATGTGTTTCTTTTTCTTTAATTTCTCTCCCTTTTTGACATCATCAAACATTGTTAACTCCCCCTCTTTTTCTGAATATGTTTTCTCTTTAGTGTTTTTTCAAACTTCTTGTGCTAATCATTAGTGTTTGCTCCCCCTAAATACAGCAATCATTACCCAAAATATGCCATAGATTACCATAGATATGAATTATCAACAAAGAGAAGATATATATAATCAAGAGATGATAGACACCATTACAAAGAGTAGATATATAATTAAAAGATGATTAAAATTATAGTTGTTTCAATACATATTTCATAACATAAAAGTCAGCTAGCTAATGTCATTACATGGCCCAAAATACAGATCCTAGAAAGAACAAGAGACTAACACCTAGGATCTAGTAAAGCTCATGACTAGATGGATCGGAGTCATCAGAGATAGGGTGAGGAGATGATGGATCTTGACCAAGAGCACTTCCTCTACCCCGTCTGCCTCTGCCACGAGTGGAGGTGCTGGCACGAGCAGGTGAGCGAGATGAACTAGGAGGCTGAGAACGTTGAGAGGCCAAAGACTGGACTGAAAGAGTGAGTCTAATGGAATCAAGAACGTTCAGTGCTCTCAAAACAGACTGAAGCAGAGTAGTGAACTGAGTAGATGCATGCTCACTCGAGCCTCTGATCTCTCTCCTCAATAACTCATAACCACCCTCCAATGCACCTCTGAGCCTGCCAGCCTCTACAGTAAGGTCTGTGACCTCAATAAAGCTCTCCTGTGGCTGAGGATGGGCCAAAGCTAAGACTTGCCCCTGCAAGTCAAGAACTCTCCCAGTCAGTCTCAAAATACTGTCCTCGAGCTGCTGAATCCGAATAGACTGATCTGAGATCAACTGAAATACAGTGGAGATATGGAGAATCAAGGTCTGATCAGATGAAACTAATGATGTGGATCCCGGTGCAAATGTAGAAGTGCTCCACTGTCGAGAAAGCAAGGAAGCTACACGCTGAGAAATCTGCTCGATCTGATCATCAGCTAATCTGAACTCTAGAGGAGGTGCTCTGCTCTCTGGCTGCTGTACTGGTGTTTACCTCCTGGCAGAATCTGAAGGGCCAACCTCTGGATCTGAAACAAACTGGATATCTGGAGATGCTGCCCTGAAGTCATGGAGAGAAGATGAGGGACCTTCTTCCTCAGCTCTGTCCTCTACTCTGTCCTCAGCTCTCTCCTCAGAACCCTTGATCCATCCACCATCACTTTTAGTGAATCCCATACGGTGCAGAGTGTGTTGGTTGATGGTGTCTGCGTGAGAAAGCTTAGCAGATGCTTCCCCCTCAAAACTGACTCCAAACCTCCTGAAAACTAGTGTGAGAGCCATACCAAAAGGCAGATGTGCCTTGGATCTGTTCAGTGTCTCTCTCATGGCCTCAATCATTAAAGCAGGGAGGTTTAATGGGGTTTGAGTGATCACATGAAATATTATACAAATATCTCGGCCAGAAAGGAGGTCATGCCTACCGCTCCTTGGGAAGAAAAGCTTTGTCACTAATTGATGTAAGATTCTCATTTCAATTGACAAAATTTTGGCTTCCAATTTATTCAAACTTTCTGAGTAGGTTCCTCCTAGAATTACATTGATCCCCTCTTCCTTCACTGGGAGTTCCATGTAAGAATATCCCTCACTGGGCAAATGTAGTATCTCTCCCAAAATAATAGGATCCAGACAGATATCAACTCCCTTAACTGTAGAAGTTACTGTTCCATTGCCATAATGCAGATTTTGATAAAATTCTCTAACCAAGTCTACAAAAGTAACTTCCTTGAGAGAGCAGTAAAAACCCCAACCCTGGTTTTTTATCTTTGTCCCAAAGGAGAAACCTTCTTTTTCAAAGAATCTAAAATCCACATTCTTGCCGGTTTCAACCTTCCTATCAGATAGAGGGATTTTGCTAGGGCTAAGGGGAGACTGAGAGGGACCTTGAGCAGACACTGAAGCCGGAATGGGAGCAGTGGAGGACTGAGCAGCTTGCCTTTTCCTGCGGATGCTTTCTTCCAGCTCACGAACCGACTTTCTTCTTTGAGGGAGCTTCATCTTTGGAGCCATTCTCACCACAAGAGCAGGCAGGGAGACTCGGAGGATCAAATGGATGAGTAGTAGGAGGGTTACAAGAGGATGGAAAGGGATTTTGGCAGAGAGAAGAGACAGTTTTGAGAAGAACGGTGGAGGCTAGGGCACGCTCCAACCGCTTCAATCAAAGGAGAAAGATGCGAAAATCTCCTTTCCCAAGGAGTGATTTGAGGTGGAGAGGAGAAGGGAGAATGTTCTTGAGCTAAATCTTTAGTTTTGGAGAGAAAGAAGATGAGGATGACGGGTCTTGGAGGGAGGAAGACGAAGAGAATGGGGGGTCGGCTCATGAACAGGTTTAAGATAAAAAGAAATGAACCCGTGGGTTATTGGCCGAAAATTATAAGTTTGCCAATGGGTCGACCCTAGGGGGTCGACTCATGAATCACAAAAATTCAGAAAAAAATGAATAAATTCCGAAAAAATTTAAAATTTTGGGAGTAGGAATTTTGCTCAATGACAGTTTATGAGAATGATAATCTTGAGCTTTTAGGACCAAGAGAGATGATGGAAATTGAGCTCTAAGAAATTTTGACATTGATTTCTTGAAATTGGAGAAATATTTAGGCAAAAGGATCAAGAATTCCTAGATTTCTCCTAATTTCACAGAATCTATCCTCACTAAGGGCCTTTGTAAAGATATCAGCTAATTGATTTTCAGTGCCAACATATTCAAGAATTATATTTTTGTTTTGATCATGTTCTCTTATAAAATGATGTCTTATTTCAATATGCTTAGACCTTGAATATTGAATTGGATTTTTAGTTAGATTTATAGCACTTGTGTTGTCACATCTTATGGGTGTTTCATTAAGTTTGATTCCAAAGTCTTCGAGTTGTTGCTTAATCCACAAGATTTGAGCACAACAACTTCCGGCTGCAATGTATTCGGCCTCAGCTGTAGACAGTGCTATCAAATTTTATTTCTTGCTAAACCAGGAGATTAGGTTAACTCCAAGAAATTGGTAAGTTCCACTAGTGCTCTTTCTATCTAATCTACATCCAGCAAAATCAGCATCTGAATATCCTAATAAATCAATTAATGAGTCCTTAGAGTACCATAATCCTAGAGTTTGAGTACCATTTAAATATCTAAGGATTCTTTTAACAGCATTCAAATGAGATTCTTTAGGATTAGATTGAAATCTAGCACACAAACAGACACTAAATATGATATCAGGCCTACTTGCAGTTAAATATAATAGAGAGCCAATCATACCTCTATAGTATTTTAAGTCTACACATTTACCTTCTTCATCCTTGTCAAGCTTACATGAGGGGCTCATGGGTGTGCCAATTGGTTTGGAGTTCTCCATTCCAAATCTTTTGAGTAATTCCTTGGTATACTTGCTTTGGATGATGGAGATTCCTTCTTTTGTTTGTTTGATTTGGAGTCCGAGGAAGAAAGTGAGTTCTCCCATCATGCTCATCTCGAACTCCCCCTGCATGAGCTTAGCAAAGTCTTGACAAAGAGATTCATTAGTAGACCCAAAAATTATGTCATCAACATAAATTTGTATTACTAACATATCATTTTGATTTCTTTTAATAAAGAGGGTTGTGTCTACATTATCTCTTGAAAAACCATTATTTAATAAAAATTTACTTAGCCTATCATACCAAGCCCTAGGTGCTTGTTTTAATCCATATAAAGCTTTATTTAATTTAAAAACATGATTAGGAAAAGCATGATTTTCAAATCCCGGTGGTTGTTCTACATAGACTTTTTCAGCAATATATCTATTTAAAAATATACTTTTGACATTCATTTAAAATAATTTAAATTTCATAAAGCAAGCATATGCAAGTAGAAGTCTAATGGCTTCTAATCTAGCAACAGGTGCAAAGGTCTCATCAAAATCAATTCCTTCTTCTTGATTATAATCTTTAGCAACCAATCTTGCTTTATTTCTTACTACATTACCATGTTCATCTAATTTATTCCTAAAGACCCATTTTGTGCCAATTATAGAATAATTTTTACGTCTTGATACTAAAGTCCATACATTATTTCTTTCAAATTGATTAAGTTCCTCTTGCATTGCATTAATCCAATTATGATCATTTTCAGCTTCTTCAATAGTTTTTGGTTCAAGATGAGATACAAAAGCACAATGATTAAATACATCTCTAAGTGAAGAACGAGTTTTTACCCCATGCATAAGATCACCAATAATTAACTCCTTAGGGTGATTGTGAACATACCTCCATTCCTTGGGTAGGTCATTTGTACCTTGAGGTTGTTCTTGAATTTCTTCACCTCTCTCATCTTGTTTGTCTTCTTGATCCTCGTCCTCTTGAGTTGTTGAATCTTTCAGAGTGATCTCCTTCATTCCTTCTA